>NC_054490.1:22862887-23022199 GCF_017639515.1 Carcharodon carcharias
TGTGTGAGTGTGTGTGTGTGAGAGTGTGTGTGTGACAGTGTGTGTGTGTGAGTGTGTGTGGGTGTGTGTGTGCGGGTGTGTGTGGGTGTGGGTGTATGTGGGTATGTGTGAGTGTGTGTGGGTGTGTGGGTGTGTGTGAGTGTGTGTGTGTGTGACTGTGAGTGTGATTGTGTGTGCGTGTGTGTGTATGTGTGTGTGGGTGTGGGTGTATGTGGGTGTGTGTGTGTGTGTGTGTGTGTGTGTGTGTGTGTGGGTGTGTGGGTGTGTGTATGTGTTATGCAACAACCTTTCTGTAAATCTTAGTGACTTAAAAATCCCAGAGAGGAATTTTAAACAATTGTCCTCCTACATTTTAAGTGGTCTGTAAATTTGGAATCAGAACACCAGTTCTGGAGTGGTTTTATATTAAACTGAAAGAAGCATTTTATTTATTAAGTTACAACACACTAAACACATCCACATGGCTACAAATTAATAACATCAGAACGTTTAACAAATTCCCAAACTAATCGGCATCAAGGCAACCACACCCCACAGACATAACCAAAACACCAGGCAAAGCATTTTCACCTTACAAATTCAAAATGAGATTCTTTTCACTTTGGTTCCTGTGCAGACAGTTGTAGGCGTACAGCTATTCTGATCTTACATTGCCTCTGCCCTCCACACACAAAACTGCTGAAGTTATACCTAGCACCACTCATTGAATGTAAATCCTCATTGTATCACCAGCCTCTTCTCACAAAAAATCCCTTTCATAGTAACAATTTTATGAGTAATATAAACAATTGCTTGGTCTCTGCTAGCTAGGTGCAAGATTTCACCCCACTTCTTGAATGCTCTGTTCAATAAAATACAAATGCGCTCTACCTGTCTGTTTACATCTCAAAACTATTCCACATCAAAGCACCCAGACTAGTTGACTTTAATCCAATTAAGGCACATCCACAGACTAAACAAAATTAAAATGAAAATATTTTCCAATATTATTATATACATTAATAACTTCATTACAGCAGGTGAGTGAGTGTTTGTGTGTGTTGGAGTGAGTGAGATAGTGACTTTGTGTTGGTGGCTGTATACGTACGAATGTGTATGATAATGAGTATGTGGGATTCAGTGAGAGCATGAGTGAGGGTCTGTGTGTGGGAGGGAATGAGTGCAAGAGTGAATGTGTGTGTGGGGGGGTAGTGAGTGTGTGTATGTGGGAATGAGTGAAAGGGTAAATATGTATATGGAAGACAGTGCAACACTGAGTGAGTGTATTGGAGTGAGTGAGTGTGTGTGACTGTTTGGGAGTGAGTGAGAGAATGACTATGCATGTGTGTGTGCACATGGGGGTGAGTGAGAGTGAATGTATGTGCGGGAGTGGTTGCGAAAGTGATTAAGTGAGAGAGAGTTAGTTTGTGTGTGTGTTTGCGTATGGGAGTGAGTGAGACTGTGAATATGTGCTTGTCTGCATGTGTGTGTGTGTGTGTGTCTGTTTGTGTGTGAGTGATTGTGTGTGTGTGTGTGAGTGACCGAGAGTGTGTGTGGCACCGAGTGAGTGAGTGTGTGCTGAGAGTGTGTGTGGTACTGAGTGAGAGAATATGTGTATGTGGGAGGGAGTGAGAGAGTGGGTACATGTGTGTGTGGGAATGAGAGAGCAATTGTGTGTTTGTGTGTGTGTGTGCGTATGTGTGATTATGTCTGTGAGTGAGTGTTTGAGTGTGCGTGGGTGGGTGGGTGAGAGTGTTCATGGTTGCGAGTGCCTATCGGTGTGAGAGCGTGTGGGTGTGTGTGAGATTAAGGGTGTGTGTGCGTCTGCATGTGTGAGAGAGAGAGAGAGAATGTATGTGCATTAGGGTGTGTGATGGGTGTTGGAGTGATTGAGCTTGTGTATCTCTGGATATGTGTGTTTGTGCCTGTGTGTGGGGGGAGTGAGTGAGTGTCTGTGTGTGTGTGTGTGTGTGTGTGTGTGTGTGTGTGTGTGTGTGTGTGTGTGTGTGAGTGTGTGTGTGTCAGTGTGTGTGTGCATGTGAGCGTGTGTGTGTGTGAGTCTGTGTGTATGTATGAGTGTGGGTAAATTATTGAATGAGTAAGTACGTATATGGAAGAGAATGCAACAGTGAGTGAGTGTGTGAGTGTGTGTGTGTGTGTGTGTGTGTGAGTGAGTGAGAGGATGAGTTTTTTTTAATTCATTCATGGGGTGTGGTCTTCGCTGGCTGGGCCAGCATTTATTGCCCATCCTTAATTGCCCCTTGAGAAGGTGGTGGTGAGCTGCCTTCTTGAACCACTGCAATCCAAATGGTGTAGGTACACCCACAGTGCTGTTAGGGAGGGAGTTCCAGGAATTTGACACAGCGACAGTAAAGGAAAGGCCGATATATTTTCAAGTCAGGGTGGTGAGCGGCTTGGAGGGAAACATCTAGGTGTTGGTGTTCCCATCTATCTGCTGCCCTTGTCCTTCTAGATGGTAATGGTCGTGGGTTTAGAAGTTGCTGTCTAAGGAGCCTTTCTTGTATTCCTGCAGTGCATCTTGTAGATGGTACACACAAGGCTGCTACTGTGTGTCGGTGGTGGACGGAGTGAATGTGTGTGGACGTGGTAAAAATCAAGCTGGCAAATTTGTTCTGGATGTTGTCCAGCTTCTTTAGTGTTGTTGGAGCTGCACTCATCCAAGCAAGTGGGGAGTATTCCATCACACTCCTAACTTGTGCCTTGTAGATGGTGGACAGGCTTTGGGGAGTCAGGAGGTGAGTTACTCATCACAGGTTTCCAAGCCTCTGACCTGCTCTTGTAGCTACAGTAAATATATGGCTAGTCCAGTTCAGTTTCTGCCCAATGGTGACCTGAGGATGTTGATTGTGGGGGATTCAGTAATGCTAATGCCATTGAACATCAAGGGGTGATGGTTGGATTCTCTCTTGTTGGAGATGGTCACTGCCTGGCATTTGTGTGGCATGAATGTTACTTTGCCACTTGTCAGCCGAAAGCATGGATATTGTTCATGTTTTGCTGCATTTGGACATGGACTGCTTCAGTATCTGAGGAGTCATGAATGGTGCTGAACATGGTGCATTCATCAGCGAACATCCCCACTTCTGACCTTATGATGGAGGGAAGGTCAGTGATGAAGCAGCTGAAGATGGTTGGGCCAAGGACACTATCCTGAGGATCTCCTGCAGTGATGTCCTGCAGCTGAGATGACTGACCTCCAACAACCACAACCATCTTCCTTTGTGCTCAGTATGACTCCAAAAAGCAGAGATTTTTCCCCCTGATTCCCACTGACTCTAGTTTTGCCAGTGCTCCTTGATGCCACATTTGGTCAAATGCTGCCTTGATGTCAAGGGCAGTCACTCTTACCTCACCTCTTTTGTTCGTGTTTGAACCAAGGCTGTAACAAGGTCAGGAGCTAAGTGGCCCTGGCGGAACCCAAACTGAGTGTCAGTGAGCAGGTTATTGCTAAACAAGTGCCGCTTGACAGCTCTGTTGATGGCCCCATCCATCACTTTACTAATGATGGAGAGTAGACCGATGGGGCAGGTTAAATTTGTCCTGCTTTCTGTGTACAGGACATACCTGGGCAATTTTCCACATAGCCGGGTAGATGCCAGTGTTGTAGCTGTACAGGAACAGCTTGGCTAGGGGAACGGAAAGTTCTGGAGAACAAGCCTTCAGTACTATTGCTGGAATATTGTCAGGGCCTATAGCCTTTGCACTAGCCAGTGCCTTCAGCCATTTCTTTCTTGAGATCACAGAGAGTGAATAGAATTGGCTGAAGACTGGCATCTGTGATGCTGGGGGCCTCTGGAGGAGGCCAAGATGGATCATCCACTCAGCACTTCTGGCTGAATGTTGTTGGGAATCCTTCAGCCTTATCTTTTACAGTGTTCTGTTAAGCTTCCCCCATCATTGAGGATGGGGATGTTTATGGAGCCTCCTCCTCCAGTGAGTTTGTTTAATTGTCCACTACCATTCACGACTGGAAGAGGCAGGGCTGCAGAGCTTAGGTCTGATCTGTTGGTTGTGATATTGCTTAGCTCTGTCTGTCCCTTGCTGTTTATGGTGTTTAGTGAGCAAGTAGTCCTGTGTTATAGCTTCACCAGGTTGGCACCTCATTTTCAGGTGTGCCTGGTGCTACTCCTGACATGCCCTCCTGCACTCTTCATTGAACCAGGGTTGATCCCTGACTTGATGGTATGGAGAGAGTGGGGGATACGCCGGGCCATGAGGTTACACATTGTGTTTGAGTACTATTCTGCTGCTGCTGATGGCCCACAGCACCTCATGGTTGGCCAATCTCGAGTTGCTAGATCTGTTTGAAATCGATCCCGTTTAGCACAGTGTTAGTGCCACACAGCACGAAGCAGGGTATTCTCAATGTGAAGGCGGGCTTCATCTCTACGATGACTGAGCGGTGGTCACTCCTACCGATACTGTTATGGACAGATGCATGTGTGTGTGTCTGTATGTGAGTGAGTGAAAGGGAGTGTATGTGTGGGAGTGGTTGAGAGATTGAATGTATGTTTGTGTGTGATGTTTGTGGGAGTGATTGTGTGTGTGCACCTGTGTGTTTTTGTTGTATGTGTGTGTATGTGTGTGTGTGTGTGTGTTTATATGAGAGTGTCTGTGAGTGAGAGAGTCAGTGAGTGTGTGTGTGTGAGATGAGTCGGTTAGAAAATGTGTGTGTGTGTTGGAGTGTTTGAAGGGTGCATGTGTCCATGATTGTGTTGTGGGGTGCGCATGGGGCTGATTTAGAGAGTTTGTGTGTAAGTAAAAGAGTGAATGTGTGAGTGAGAGGGTGAGTGTGTGGATGCGTATGGGTGTGTGTGCATTTATGTCTGATTAAGAGAGTGAGTGTGTTTGGGTGGGAATGAGTGAAAAAGTATAAGTGTGTGTGCATGTGTGTGTGAATGCATTTGTGTGTGTGTGTGTATTTGTTTGCATGCATTAGTGTCTATGTGTGCATGGTGGGTGTTGGGGTGATTGAGAGTGTGTGTGTGTTTGTGTGTGTGTGTTTGTATGTGTGTGTGCATGTGTGTGTGATGCGCATATGTGTATATGTATGAGTGAAAGAGTAAGTATATATATGGAAGTGAGTTCAACAGTGAATGAGTGTACAAAAGAGAGTGTGCATATCTTTGTGTGGGTGAGTGAGAGAATGAGTTGGCATCTGTATGTGCACATTGGAGTGAAGGAGTGTGTGTATGTGGGTGTGATTGTGTTGGTGTGAATTATTGTGTGTGTGTTCATGTTGGGGAGTAAGTGAGAGAGTGAAAGTTTGTTGTGCGTGAGTGTGTGCACATGTGTGTGTGTGTGTGTGTGTCTGTGTGTGTGTGCATACATATGTGTGTGTCAGTGTGTGTGTTTGTGAGTGAGGGAGACAATTTGTCCAGCAGTGCATGTGTGTGTGTGCATAGGTGTGTGTGGGCAAGTGTCGACAGGTAGGTGTGTGTGTGTGTGTTTGTGTGTGTGTGTGGGTGTGGGTGTGGGTGTATGTGGGTGTGTGTGAGCGCGTGTGGGGGTGTGTGGGAGTGAGTGAGCATTTGTGTGTATGTGTGTGTGTCTGTGTGTGTTTGTGTGTGTATGTGTTATGCAACAACCTTTCTGTAAATCTTAGTTACTTAAAAATCCCAGAGGGGAATTTTAAACAATTGTCCTCCTATACTTTAAGTGGTCTGTAAATTTGGAATCAGAACACCAGTTCTGGAGTGGTTTTATATTAAACTAAATGAAGCATTTTATTAAGTTACAGCACACTAAACACATCCACATGGCTACAAATTAATAATATCAGAACTTTTAGCAAATTCCCAAACTAATCTCCTTTAAGGCAACCACACCACACAGAAATAACCAAAACACCAGGCAAAGCATTTTCACCTTACAAATTCAAAATGAGATTCCTTTCACTTTGGTTCCTGTAGAGACAGTTGTAGGCATACAGCTGCTCTGATCTTACATTGCCTCTGCCCTCCACATACAAAACTGCTGAAGTTATACATAGCACCACTCATTGAATGTAAATCCTCATCGTATCACCAGCCTCTTCTCACAAAAAATCCCTTTCATAGTAACAATTTTATGAGTAATATAAACAATTGCTTGGTCTCTGCTAGCTAGGTGCAAGATTTCACCCCACTTCTTGAATGCTCTGTTCAATAAAATACAAATGCGCTCTACCTGTCTGTTTACATCTCAAAGCTATTCCACATCAAAGCACCCAGACTAGTTGACTTTAATCCAATTAAGGCACATCCACAGACTAAACAAAATTAAAATGAAAATATTTTCCAATACTATTATATACATTAATAACTTCATTACGGCAGGTGAGTGAGTGTTTGTGTGTGTGGGAGTGAGTGAGACAGTGACTTTGTGTGGGTGGCTGTATACGTACGAATGTGTATGATAATGAGTATGTGGGATTCATTGAGAGCATGAGTGAGGGTCTGTGTGTGGGAGGGAATGAGTGCAAGAGTGAATGTGTGTATGGGGGGGTGGGGAGTTAGTGTGTGTATGTGGGATTGAGTGAAAGGGTAAATATGTATATGGAAGACAGTGCAACACTGAGTGAGTGTATTGGATTGAGTGAGTGTGTGTGCCTGTTTGGGAGTGAGTGAAAGAATGACTGTGCATGTGTGTGAGTGAGAGTGAATGTATGTGCGGGAGCGGTTGAGAGAGTGATTATGTGAGAGAGAGTTAGTTTGTGTGTGTGTTTGCGTATGGGAGTGAGTGAGATTGTGAATATGTGCTTGTCTGTGCTTGTGTTTGTGTGTGTGTGTGTCTGTGTGTGTGTGATCGAGAGTGTGTGTGGCACTGAGTGAGTGTGTGCTGAGAGTGTGTGTGGGAGTGAGTGAGAGAGTGTTTGTATGTAGGAGGGAGTGAGAGAGTGGGTACATGTGTGTGTGGGAATGAGTGAGCGATTGTATGTTTGTGTGTGTGTGCGTATGTCTGATTATGTCTGTGAGTGAGTGTCTGAGTGTGCATGGGGGGGTGGGTGGGGGTGTGCATGGTTGCCAGTGCCTATCGGTGTGAGAGCGATTGGGTGTGTGTGAGATTTAGGGTGTGTGCGCGTCTGCATGTGTGAGAGAGAGAGAGAACTTTTGTGCATTAGTGTGTGTAGTGGGTGTTGGATTGATTGAGCGTGTGTATCTCTGGATATGTGTGTTTGTGCTTGTGTGTGGGGCAGTGAGTGTCTGTGTGTGTGTGTGTGTGTGTGCGTGTGTATGTGTGTGTGAGTGTGTGTGTGCATGTGAGTGTGTGTGTGTGTGAGTGTGTGTGTATGTGTGAGTGTGGTTAAATTATTGAATGAGTAAGTATGTATATGGAAGACAATGCAACAGTGAGTGAGTGTGTGAGTGTGTGTGTGTGTGAGTGAGTGAGAGAATGAGTTATTTTTTAATTCATTCATGGGGTGTGGGTTCGCTGGCTGGGCCAGCATTTATTGCCCATCCTTAATTGCCCCTTGAGAAGGTGGTGGTGAGCTGCCTTCTTGAACCACTGCAATCCAAATGGTGTAGGTACACCCACAGTGCTGTTAGGGAGGGAGTTCCAGGAATTTCAAACAGCGACAGTAATGGAAAGGCCAATATATTTTCAAGTCAGGGTGGTGAGCGGCTTGGAAGGGAACTTCCAGGTGTTGGTGTTCCCATCTATCTGCTGCCCTTGTCCTTCTAGATGGTAGTGGTCGTGGGTTTGGAAGTTGCTCTCTAAGGAGCCTTGGTGAATTCCTGCAGTGCATCTTGTAGATGGTACACACACTGCTGCTACTGTGTGTCGGTGATGGAGGTAATTAATGTGTGCGGAAGTGGTGCCAATCATGCAGGCAACTTTGTTCTGGATGGTGTCCAGCTTCTTGAGTGTTGTAGGAGCTGCACTCATCCAGGCAAGTGGGGAGTATTCCATCACACTCCTCACTTGTGCCTTGTAGATGGTGGACAGGCTTTGGGGAGTCAGGAGGTGAGTTACTCATCACAGGTTTCCAAGCCTCTGACCTGCGCTTGTAGCTACAGTATTTATATGGCTAGTCCAGTTCAGTTTCTGGCCAATGGTGACATGAGGATGTTGATAGTGGGGGATTCAGTAATGGTAATGCCATTGAACATCAAGGGGGTGATGGTTGGATTCTCTCTTGTTGGAGATGGTCATTGCCTGGCACTTGTGTGGCATGAATGTTACTTTGCCACTTGTCAGCCGAAAGCATGGATTTTGTCCATGTTGTGCTGCATTTGGACATGGACTG
The DNA here is from genome assembly GCF_017639515.1 of Carcharodon carcharias. Classification (NCBI taxonomy): domain Eukaryota; kingdom Metazoa; phylum Chordata; class Chondrichthyes; order Lamniformes; family Lamnidae; genus Carcharodon; species Carcharodon carcharias. The sequence continues at coordinate 22,871,118 of NC_054490.1, forward strand.
CTTCAGTATCTGAGGAGTCATGAATGGTGCTGAACATGGTGCATTCATCAGTGAACATCCCCACTTCTGACCATATGATGGAGGGAAGGTCATTGATGAAGCAGCTGAAGATGGTTGGGCCGAGGACACTACCCTGAGGGACTCCTGCAGTGATGTCCTGGAGCTGAGATGACTGACCTCCAACAACCACAACCATCTTCCTTTGTGCTCAGTATGACTCCAAAAAGCAGAGAGTTTTCTCCCTGATTCCCACTGACTCTAGTTTTGCCAGGGCTCCTTGATGCCACATTTGGTCAAATGCTGCCTTGATGTCAAGGGCAGTCACACTTACCTCACCTCTTTTGTTCGTGTTTGAACCAAGGCTGTAACAAGGTCAGGAGCTGAGTGGCCCTGGTGGAACCCAAACTGAGTGTCAGTGAGCAGGTTATTGCTAAGCAAGTGCCGCTTGACAGCTCTGTTGATGGCCCCATCCATCAGTTTACTGATGATCGAGAGTAGACCGATGGGGCGGGTTGGATTTGTCCTGCTTTTTGTGTACAGGACATACCTGGGCAATTTTCCACAAAGACGGGTAGATGCCAGTGTTGTAGCTGTACAGGAACAGCTTGGCTAGGGGCACGGAAAGTTCTGGAGAACAAGCCTTCAGTACTATTGCTGGAATATTGTCAGGGCCTATCGCCTTTGCACTATCCAGTGCCTTCAGCGATTTCTTTCTTGACATCACACAGAGTGAGTCGAATTGGCTGAAGACTGGCATCTGTGATGCTGGGGGCCTCTGGAGGAGGCCAAGATGGATCATCCACTCAGCACTTCTGGCTGAATGTTTTTGGAAATCCTTCAGCCTTATCTTTTACAGTGTTCTGTTAAGCTTCCCCCATCATTGAGGATGGGGATGTTTATGGAACCACCTCCTCCAGTGAGTTTGTTTAATTGTCCACTACCATTCACGACTGGAAGTGGCAGGGCTGCAGAGCTTAGGTCTGATCTGTTGGTTGTGATATTGCTTAGCTCTGTCTGTCCTTTGCTGTTTATGGTGTTTAGTGAGCAAGTAGTCCTGTGTTATAGCTTCACCAGGTTGGCACCTCATTTTCAGGTGTGCCTGGTGCTACTCCTGACATGCCCTCCTGCACTCTTCGTTGAACCAGGGTTGATCCCTGACTTGATGGTAAGGATAGAGTGGGGGATATGCCGGGCCATGAGGTTACAGATTGTGTTTGAGTACAATTCTGCTGCTGCTGATGGCCCACAGCACCTCATGGTTGGCCAATCTCGAGTTGCTAGATCTGTTTGAAATCGATCCCATTTAGCACAGTGTTAGTGCCACACAGCACGAAGGAGGGTATCCTCAATGTGAAGGCGGGCTTCATCTCTATGATGACTGAGCGGTGGTCACTCCTACCGATACTGTTATGGACAGATGCATGTGTGTGTGTCTGTATGTGAGTGAGTGAAAGTGAGTGTATGTGTGGGACTGGTTTAGAGATTGAATGTATGTTTGTGTGTGATCTTTGTGGGAGTGATTGTGTGTGTGCACGTGTGTGTTTTTGTTGTGTGTGTGTGTATGTGTGTGTGTGTCTATATGAGAGTGTCTGTGAGTGAGAGAGTCAGTGAGCTTGTGTGGGTGGGAAGAGTGGGTTAGAAAATGTGTGTGTGTGTTGGAGTGTTTGAAGGGTGCATGTGTCCATGATTGTGTTGTGGGGTGCACATGAGGCTGATTTAGAGTTTGTGTGTAAGTAAAAGAGTGAATGTGTGAGTGAGAGGGTGAGTGTGTGGATGCCTATGGGTGTGTGTGCATTTATGTCTGTGACTAAGAAAGTGAGTGTGTTTGGGTGGGAATGAGTGAAAAAGTATATGTGTGTGTGCATGTGTGTGTGAATGCATTTGTGTGTGTGTGTGTGTGTATTTGTGTGCATGCATTAGTCTCTATGTGTGCATGCATTAGTGTCTATGTGCGCATGGTGGGTGTTGGGGTGATTGAGAGTGTGTGTGTGTTTGTGTGTGTGTGTTTGTATGTGTGTGTGCATGTGTGTGTGATGTGAATATGTGTATATGTGTGAGTGAAAGAGTAAGTATATATATATGGAAGTGAGTTCAACAGTGAATGAGTGTACAGGAGAGAGTTTGTATATCTGTGTGCGGGTGAGTGAGAGAATGAGTTGGCATCTGTATGTGCACATGGGAGTGAAAGAGTGTGTGTATGTGGATGTGATTGTGTTGGTGTGAATTATTGTGTGTGTGTTCATGTTGGGGAGTAAGTGAGACAATGAAAGTGTATTGTGCGTGAGTGTGTGCACATGTTTGTGTGTGTGCTTGTCTGTGTGTGTATGCATACATGTGTGTGTGTGTCTGTGTGTGTGTTTGTGAGTGAGTGAGACAATTTGTCCAGCAGTGCATGTGTGTTTGTGCGTAGGTGTGTGTGGGCAAGTGTCGACAGATAGGTGTGTGTGTTTGTGTTTGTGTGTGTGTGTGGGTGTGGGTGTATGTGGGAGTGTGTGAGCATTTGTGTGTGTGTGTGTGTGTGTGTGTGTGTGTGTGTTTGTGTGTGTGTGTGTGTGTGTGTATGTGTTATGCAACAACCTTTCTGTAAATCTTAGTTACTTAAAAATCCCAGAGGGGAATTTTAAACAATTGTCCTCCTATATTTTAAGTGGTCTGTAAATTTGGAATCAGAACACCAGTTCTGGAGAGGTTTTATATTAAACTAAATTAAGCATTTTATTAAGTTACAGCACATTAAACACATCCACATGGCTACAAATTTCTAATATCAGAACTTTTAGCAAGTTCCCAAACTAATCTCCTTTAAGGCATCCACACCCCACAGACATAACAAAACACAAGGCAAAGCATTTTCACCTTACAAATTCAAAATGAGATTCCTTTCACTTTGGTTCTTGTGGAGACAGTTGTAGGCGTACAGCTTCTCTGATCTTACATTGCCTCTGCCCTCCACACACAAAACTGCTGAAGTTATACCTAGCACCACTCATTGAATGTAAATCCTCATTGTATCACCAGCCTCTTCTCACAAAAAATCCCTTTCATAGTAACAATTTTATGAGTAATATAAACAATTGCTTGGTCTCTGCTAGCTAGGTGCAAGATTTCACCCCACTTCTTGAATGCTCTGTTCAATAAAATACAAATGCGCTCTACCTGTCTGTTTACATCTCAAAACTATTCCACCTCATAGCACCCAGACTAGTTGACTTTAATCCAATTAAGGCACATCCACAGACTAAACAAAATTAAAATGAAAATATTTTCCAATACTATTATATACATTAATAACTTCATTACGGCAGGTGAGTGAGTGTTTGTGTGTGTGGGAGTGAGTGAGATAGTGACTTTGTGTGGGTGGCTGTATACGTACGAATGTGTATGATAATGAGTATGTGGGATTCATTGAGAGCATGAGTGAGGGTCTGTGTGTGGGAGGGAATGAGTGCAAGAGTGAATGTGTGTGTGTGGGGGTGGGGAGTTAGTGTGTGTATGTGGGAATGAGTGAAAGGGTAAATATGTATATGGAAGACAGCGCAACACCGAGTGAGTGTATTGGATTGAGTGAGTGTGTCTGCATGTTTGGGAGTGAGTGAAAGAATGACTGTGCATGTGTGTGTGCACATGGGAGTGAGTGAGAGTGAATGTACGTGCAGGAGCGGTAGAGAGAGTGATTATGTGAGAGAGAGTTAGTTTGTGTGTGTGTTTGCGTATGGGAGTGAGTGAGATTTTGAATCTGTTCTTGTCTGTGTGTGTGTGTGTGTGTGTGTGTGTGTGTGTGTGTGTGTGTGATCGAGAGTGTGCGTGGCACTGAGTGAGTGAGTGTGTGCTGAGAGTTTGTGTGGGAGTGAGTGAGAGAGTGTGTGTATGTGGGAGGGAGTGAGAGAGTGGGTACATGTTTGTGTGGGAATGAGTGAGCGATTGTATGTTTGTGTGTGTGTGTGCGTATGTCTGATTATGTCTCTGAGTGAGTGTCTGAGTGTGCGTGGTTGGGTGGGTAGGGTGTGCATGGTTGCAAGTGCCTATCGGTGTGAGAGCGAGTGGGTGTGTGTGAAATTAAGGGTGTGTGCACGTCTGCATCTGTGAGAGAGAGAGAGAATTTTTGTGCATTAGTTTGTGTAGTGGGTGTTGGATTGATTGAGCGTGTGTATCTCTGGATATGTGCGTTTGTGCTTGTGTGTGGGGACAGTGAGTGAGTGTCTGTGTGTGTGTGTGTGTGTGTGTGTGTGTGTGTGTGTATGTGTGTGTGTGAGTGTGTGTGTGCATGTGAGTGTGTGTGTTTGTGAGTGTGTGTGTATGTGTGAGTGTGGGTAATTTACTGAAAGAGTAAGTACGTATATGGAAGACAATGCAACAGTGAGTGAGTGTGTGAGTTTGTGTGTGTGTGTGAGTGAGAGAATGAGTTATTTTTTAATTCATTCATGGGTTGTTGGCTTCGCTGGCTGGGCCAGCATTTATTGCCCATCCTTAATTGCCCCTTGAGAAGGTGGTGGTGAGCTGCCTTCTTGAACCACTGCAATCCAAATGGTGTAGGTACACCCACAGTGCTGTTAGGGAGGGAGTTCCAGGAATTTGACACAGCGACAGTAAAGGAAAGGCCGATATATTTTCAAGTCAGGGTGGTGAGCGGCTTGGAGGGAAACTTCTAGGTGTTGGTGTTCCCATCTATCTGCTGCCCTTGTCCTTCTAGATGGTAATGGTCGTGGGTTTGGAAGGTGCTCTCTAAGGAGCCTTGTTGAATTCCTGCAGTGCATCTTGTAGATGGTACACACACTGCTGCTACTGTGTGTCGGTGGTGGAGGGAGTGAATGTGTGTGGACGTGGTGCCAATCAAGAGGGAAAATTTGTTCTGGGTGTTGTCCAGCTTCTTGAGTGTTGTAGGAGCTGCACTCATCCAAGCAAGTGGGGAGTATTCCATCACACTCCTGACTTGTGCCTTGTAGATGGTGGACAGGCTTTGGGGAGTCAGGAGGTGAGTTACTCATCACAGGTTTCCAAGCATCTGACCTGCTCTTGTAGCTACAGTATTTATGTGGCTAGTCCAGTTCAGTTTCTGGCCAATGGTGACCTGAGGATGTTGATAGAGGGGGAATCAGTAATGGTAATGTCATTGAACATCAAGGGGTGATGGTTGGATTCTCTCTTGATGGAGATGGACATTGCCTGGCACTTGTGTGGCATGAATGTTACTTTGCCACTTGTCAGCCGAAAGCATGGATATTGTCCATGTTTTGCTGCATTTGGACATGTACTGCTTCAGTATCTGAGGAGTCATGAATGGTGCTGAACATGGTTCATTCATCAGCGAACATCCCCACTTCTGACCTTATGATGGAGGGAAGGTCATTGATGAAGCAGCTGAAGATGGTTGGGCCGAGGACACTACCCTGAGGGACTCCTGCAGTGGTGTCCTGGAGCTGAGATGACTGAATTCCAACAACCACAACCATCTTCCTTTGTGCTCAGTATGACTCCAACAAGCAAAGAGTTTTCTCCCTGATTCCCACTGACTCTAGTTTTGCCAGGGCTCCTTGATGCCACATTTGGTCATATGCTGCCTTGATGTCAAGGGCAGTCACTCTTACCTCACCTCTTTTGTTCGTGTTTGAACCAAGGCTGTAACAAGGTCAGGAGCTGAGTGGCCCTGGCGGAACCCAAACTGAGTGTCAGTGAGCAGGTTATTGCTAAGCAAGTGCCGCTTGACAGCTCTGTTGATGGCCCCATCCATCACTTTACTGATGATCGAGAGTAGACCGATGGGGCGGGTTGGATTTGTCCTGCTTTTTTTGTACAGGACATACCTGGGCAATTTTCCACATAGCCGGGTAGATGCCAGTGTTGTAGCTGTACAGGAACAGCCTGACTAGGGGCACGGCAAGTTCTGGAGAACAAGCCTTCAGTACTATTGCTGGAATATTGTCAGGACCTATAGCCTTTGCACTATCCAATGCCTTCAGCCATTTCTTTCTTGACATCACACAGAGCGAATCGAATTGGCTGAAGACTGGCATCTGTGATGCTGGGGGCCTCTGGAGGAGGCCAAGATGGATCATCCACTCAGCACTTCTGGCTGAATGTTGTTGGGAATTCTTCAGCCTTATCTTTTACACTGTTAAGCTTCCCCCTTCATTGAAGATGGGAAGTTTATGGAACCTCCTCCTCCAGTGAGTTTGTTTAGTTGTCCACTACCGTTCATGACTGGAAGTGGCAGGGTTGCAGAGCTTAGATCTGATCTGCTGGTTGTGATATTGCTTAGCTCTGTTTGTCCCTTGCTGTTTATGCTGTTTAGTGAGCAAGTAGTCCTGTGTTATAGCTTCACCAGGTTGGCGCCTCATTTTTAGGTGTGCCTGGTGCTGCTCCTGACATGCCCTCCTGCACTCTTCATTGAACCAGGGTTGATTCCTGACTTGATGGTAAGGATAGAGTGTGGGATATGCCGGGCCATGAGGTTACAGATTGTGTTTGAGTACTATTCTGCTGCTGCTGATGGCCCACAGCACCTCATGGTTGGCCAATCTCGAGTTGCTAGATCTGTTTGAAATCGATCCCATTTAGCACAGTGTTAGTGCCACCCAGCACGATGGAGGGTATCCTCAATGTGAAGGCGGGACTTCATCTGCATTATGACTGAGCGGTGGTCACTCCTAACGATACTGTTATGGACAGATGCATGTGTGTGTGTCTGTATGTGAGTGAGTGAAAGGGAGTGTATGTGTGGGACTGGGTGACAGAGTGAATGTATGTTTGTGTGTGATGTTTGTGGGAGTGATTGTGTGTGCACGTGTGTGTTTTTGTTGTGTGTGTGTGTATGTGTGTGTGTGTATATGAGAGTGTCTATGAGTGAGAGAGTCAGTGAGTGTGTGTGGGTTGGATGAGTGGGTTAGAAAATGTGTGTGTGTGTGTGGGAGTGATTGAAGGGTGCATGTGTCCATGATTGTGTGTTGTGAGGTGCACATGTGGCTGAGTTAGAGAGTTTGTGTGTAAGTAAAAGAGTGAATGTGTGAGTGAGTTGGTGAGTGTCTGGATGCGTATGGGTGTGTGTGCATTTACGGCGGTGACTAAGAGAGTGAGTGTGTTTGGGTGGGAATGAGTGAAAAAGTATATGTGTGTGTGCATGTGTGTGTGAATGCATTTGTGTGTGTGTGTGTGTGTGTGCGTGTGTGTGTGTGTGTGTGTGTGTGTGTATGTGTGTGCATGCATTAGTGTCTGTGTGTGCATTGTGGGTGTTGGGGTGATTGAGAGTATGTGTGCGTTTGTGTGTGTGTGTTTGTATGTGTGTGTGCATGTGTGTGTGATGTGCATGTTTGTATTTATGTGTGAGTGAAAGAGTAAGGATATATATGGAAGTGAGTTCAACAGTGAATGAGTGTACAGGAGAGACTGTGTATAACTGTGTGTGGGTGAGTGACAGAATGAGTTGGCATCTGTATGTGCACGTTGGAGTGAAAGAGTGTGTGTGTGTGCGCGTGTGATTGTATTGGAGTGAATTATTGTGTGTGTGTGCATGTAGGGGAATAAGTGAGAGAGTGAAAGTGTGTTGTGCGTGTGTGTGTGCACATGTGTGTGTGTGTGTGTCTGTGTGTGTGTGCATACATGTGTGTGTGTGTCTTTGTGTGTGTTTGTGAGTGAGTGAGACAATTTGTCCAGCAGTGTGTGTGTTTGTGTTTGCGTAGGTGTGTGTGGGCAAGTGTCGACAGGTAGGTGTGTGTGTGTTTGTTTGTTTGTGTGTGTGTGTTTGTGTAGGTGTATGTGGGTGTGTGTGAGTGTATGTGGGTGTGTGGGAGTGTGTGAGCTTTTGTGTATGTGTGTGTGTGTGTGTGTGTGTGTTTGTGTGTGTATGTGTTATGCAACAACCTTTCTGTAAATCTTAGTTACTTAAAAATCCCAGAGGGGAATTTTAAACAATTGTCCTCCTACATTTTAAGTGGTCTGTAATTTTGGAATCAGAACACCAGTTCTGGAGAGGTTTTCTATTAAACTAAATGAAGCATTTTATTAAGTTACAACACACTAAACACATCCACATGGCTACAAATTTCTAATATCATAACTTTTAGCAAATTCCCAAACTAATCTCCTTTAAGGCAACCACAACCCACAGACATAACCAAAACACAAGGCAAAGCATTTTCACCTTACAAATTCAAAATGAGATTCCTTTCACTTTGGTTCCTGTGGAGACATTTGTAGGCCTACAGCTACTCTGATCTTACATTGCCTCTGCCCTCCACACACAAGATTGCTGAAGTTATACCTAGCACCACTCATTGAATGTAAATCCTCATTGTATCACCAGCCTCTTCTAACAAAAAAATCCCTTTCATAGTAACAATTTTATGAGTAATATAAACACATTGCTTGGTCTCTGCTAGCTAGGTGCAAGATGTCACCACACTTCTTGAATGCTCTGTTCAATGAAATACAAATGCGCTCTACCTGTCTGTTTACATCTCAAAATTATTCCACATCAAAGCACCCAGACTAGTTGACTTAAATCGAATTAAGGCACATCCACAGACTAAACAAAATTAAAATGAAAATATTTTCCATTATTGTTATATACATTAATAACTTCATTACGGCAGGTGAGTGAGTGTTTGTGTGTGTGGGAGTGAGTGAGATAGGGACTTTGTGTGGGTGGCTGTATATATACGAATGTGTATGATAATGAGTATGTGGGATTCATTGAGAACATGAGTGAGGGTCTGTGTGTGGGAGGGAATGAGTGCAAGAGTGAATGTGTGTGTGTGGGGGGGGATTGAGCGTGTGTATGTGGGAATGAGTGAAAGGGTAAATATGTAAATGGAAGACAGTGCAACACTGAGTGAGTGTATTGGAGTGAGTGAGTGTGTGTGCCTGTTTGGGAGTGAGTGAGAGAATGAGTATGCATGTGTGTGTGCACACGGGAGTGAGTGAGAGTGAATGTATGTGCGGGAGCGGTTGAAAGAGTGATTATGTGAGAGAGAGTTAGTTTGTGTGTGTGTTTGCGTATGGGTGTGAGTGAGATGGTGAATATGTGATTGTCTGTGTGTGTGTGTGTGTGTGTGTGTGTGTGTGTGTGAGTGATCGAGAGTGTGTGTGGCACTGAGTGAGTGAGTGTGTGCTGAGAGTGTGTGTGGCGATGAGTGAGAGAGTGTGTGTATGTGGGAGGGAGTTAGAGAGTGGGTACATGTGTGTGTGGGAATGAGTGAGCGATTGTATGTTTGTTTGCGTGTGTGTGTATGTGTGATTATGTCTGTGAGTGAGTGTCTGAGTGTGCGTGGGTGGGTGGGTGAGAGTGTGCACGGTTGTGAGTGCCTATCGGTGTGAGAGCGAGTGGGTGTGTGTGAGATTAAGTGTGTGTGAGCGTCTGCATGTGCGAGAGAGAGAGAGAGAATGTATGTGCATTAGTGTGTGTGGTGGGTGTTGGAGTGATTGAGTATGTGTATCTCTGGATATGTGTGTTTGTGCCAGTGTGTGGGAGGAATTAGTGAGTGTCTGTGTGTGTGTGTGTGTGTGTGTATGTGTGTGTGTGTGTGTGTGTGTGTGTGTGTGAGTGTGTGTGCGCATGTGAGTGTGTGTGTGTGTGTGCATGTGAGTGTGTGTGTGTGTGAGTATGTGTGTATGTGAGTGTGGGTAAATTATTGAAAGAGTAAGTACGTATATGGAAGACAATGCAACAGTGAGTGAGTGTGTGAGTGTGTGTGTGTGAGTGAGTGAGAGAATAAGTTATTTTTTAATTCATTCATGGGGTGTGGGGTCGCTGGCTGGGCCAGTATTTATTGCCCATACTTAATTGCCCCTTGAGAAGGTGGTGGTGAGCTGCCTTCTTGAACCACTGCAATCCAAATGGTGCAGGTACACCCACAGTGCTGTTAGGGAGGGAGTTCCAGGAATTTGACACAGCGACAGTGAAGGAAAGGCCGTTATATTTTCAAGTCAGGGTGGTGTGCGGCTTGAAGGGGAACTTCTAGGTGTTGCTGTTCCCATTTATCTGCTGCCCTGTCCTTCTAGATGGTAATGGTTGTGGGTTTGGAAGTTGCTGTCTAAGGAGCCTTGGTGAATTCCTGCAGTGCATCTTGTAGATGGTACACACACTGCTGCTACTGTGTGTCGGTGGTGGAGGGAGTGAAGGTGTGTGGACGTGGAGCCAATGAAGCGTGAAAATTTGTTCTGGATGGTGTCCAGCTTCTTGAGTGTTGTAGGAGCTGCACTCATCCAAGCAAGTGGGGAGTATTCCATCACACTCCTCACTTGTGCCTTGTAGATGGTGGACAGGCTTTGGGGAGTCAGGAGGTGAGTTACTCATCACAGGTTTTTAAGCATCTGACCTGCTCTTGTAGCTACAGTATTTATATGGCTAGTCCAGTTCAGTTTCTGGCCAATGGTGACCTGAGGATGTTGATAGTGGGGGATTCAGTAATGGTAATGCCTTTGAACATCAAGGGGTGATGGTTGGATTCTCTCTTGTTGGAGATGGTCATTGCCTGGCACTTGTGTGGCATGAATGTTACTTTGCCACTTGTCAGCCGAAAGCATGGATACTGTCCATGTTTTGCTGCATTTGGACATGGACTGCTTCAGTATCTGAGGAGTCATGAATGGTGCTGAACATGGTGCATTCATCAGCGAACATCCCCACTTCTGACCTTATGATGGAGGGAAGGTCATTGATGAAGCAGCTGAAGATGGTTGGGCTGAGGACACTAACTTGAGGGACTCCTGCAGTGGTGTCCTGGAGCTGAGATGACTGAATTCCAACAATCACAACCATCTTCCTTTGTGCTCAGTATGACTCCAACAAGCAGAGAGTTTTCACCCTGATTCCCACTGACTCTAGTTTTGCCAGGGCTCCTTGATGCCACATTTGGTCAAATGCTGCCTTGATTTCAAGGGCAGTCACTCTTACCTCACCTCTTTTGTTCGTGTTTGAACTAAGGCTGTAACAAGGTCAGGAGCTGAGTGGACCTGGTGGAACCCAAACTGAGTGTCAGTGAGCAGGTTATTGCTAAGCAAGTGCCGCTTGACAGCTCTGTTGATGGCCCCATTCCTCACTTTACTGATGATCGAGGGTAGACCGATGGGGCGGGATTGCATTTGTCCTGCTTTTTGTGTACAGGACATACCTGGGCAATTTTCCACAAAGACGGGTAGATGCCAGTGTTGTAGCTGTACAGGAACAGCTTGGCTAGGGGCACGGCAAGTTCTGGAGAACAAGCCTTCATTACTATTGCTGGAATATTGTCAGGACCTATAGCCTTTGCACTATCCAGTGCCTTCAGCCATTTCTTTCTTGACATCACACAGAGTGAATCGAATTGGCTGAAGACTGGCATCTGTGATGCTGGGGACCTCTGGAGGAGGCCAAGATGGATTATCCACTCAGCACTTCTGGCTGAATGTTGTTGGGAATCCTTCAACCTTATCTTTTACAGGGTTCTGTTAGGCCTCCCCCATCATTGAGGATAGGGATGTTTATGGAACCTCCTCCTCCAGTGAGTTTGTTTAATTGTCCACTACCATTCACGACTGGAAGTGGCAGGGCTGCAGAGCTTAGGTCTGATCTGTTGGTTGTGATATTGCTTAGCTCTGTCTGTCCCTTGCTGTTTATGCTGTTTAGTGAGCAAGTTGTCCTGTGTTATAGCTTCACCAGGTTCGCACCTAATTTTTAGGTGTGCCTGGTGCTACTCCTGACATGCCGTCCTGCACTCTTCATTGAACCAGGGTTGATCCCTGACTTGATTGTAAGGATAGAGGGGGGTATATGCCGGGTCATGAGGTTATAGATTGTGTTTGAGTAATATTCTGCTGCTGCTGATGGCCCACAGCACCTCATGGTTGGCCAATCTCGAGTTGCTTGGTCTGTTTGAAATCTATCCAATTTAGCACAGTGTTAGTGCCACCCAGCACGATGGAGGGTATCCTCAATGTGAAGGCGGGACTTCATCTCCATGATGACTGAGCGGTGGTCACTCCTACCGATACTTTTAATGGACAGATGCATGTGTTTGTGTTTGTATGTGAGTGAGTGAAAGGGAGTGTATGTGTGGGACTGGATGAGAGAGTGAATGTATGTTTGTGTGTGATGTTTGTGGGAGTGATTGTGTGTGTGCACGTGTGTGTTTTTGTTGTGTGTGTGTGTGTATGTGTGTGTGTGTATATGAGAGTGTATGTGAGTGAGAGAGTCAGTGAGTGTGTGTGGGTGGGATGATTGGGTTAGAAAATGTGTGTGTGTGTGTGGGAGTGATTGAAGGATGCATGTGTCCATGATTGTGTGTTGTGGAGTGCACATGTGGCTGAGTTAGAGAGTTTGTGTGTAAGTAAAAGAGTGAATGTGTGAGTGAGTGGGTGAGTGTCTGGAAACGTTTGGGTGTGTGTGCATTTATGTCGGTGATTAAGAGAGTGAGTGTGTTTGTGTGGGAATGAGTGAAAAAGTATATGTGTGTGTGTGTGAATGCATTTGTGTGTGTGTGTGTGTGTGTGTGTGTGTGTGTGTGTGTGTGTTTGTGTGTATGTGTCTGCATGCATTATTGTCTGTGTGTGCATGGTGGGTGTTGGGGTTTTTGAGTGTGTGTGTGTTTGTGTGTGTGTGTTTGTGTTTGTGTGTGCAAGTGTGTGTGATGTGCATATGTGTATATATGTGTGAGTGAAAGAGTAAGTATATATATGGAAGTGTGTTCAACAGTGAATGAGTGTACAGGAGAGAGTGTGTATAACTGTGTGTGGGTGAGTGACAGAATGAGTTGGCATCTGTATGTGCACGTTGGAGTGAAAGAGTGTGTGTGTGTGCGGGTGTGATTGTATTGGAGTGAATTGTGTGTGTGTTTGTGCATGTAGGGGAATAAATGAGAGAGTGAAAGTGTGTTGTGCATGTGTGTGTGCACATGTGTGTGTGTGTCTGTGTGTGTGTGCATACATGTGTGTGTGTGTCTGTGTGTGTGTTTGTGAGTGAGTGAGACTATTTGTCCAGCAGTGCGTGTGTGTGTGTGCATAGGTGTGTGTGGGCAATGTCGACAGGTAGGTGTGTGTGTGTGTATTTGTGTGTGTGTGTGTGTGTTGGTGTGGGTGTATGTGGGTGTTTGTCAGTGTATGTGGATGTGTGGGAGTCTGTGGGCATGTGTGTAAGTGTGTGTGTGTGTGTGTGTGTGTGTGTGTTTGTGTGTGTGTGTGTTATGCAACAAACTTTCTGTAAATCTTAGTTACTTAAAAATCCCAGAGGGGAATTTTAAGCAATTGTCCTCCTATATTTTAAGTGGTCTGTAAATTTGGAATCAGAACACCAATTCTGGAGAGGTTTTATATTAAACTAAATGAAGCATTTTATTAAGTTACAACACACTAAACACATCTACATGGCTAAAAATTTCTAATATCATAACTTTTAGCAAATTCCCAAACTAATCTCCTTTAAGGCAACTACACCCCATAGACATAACCAAAACAACAGGCAAAGCATTTTCACCTTACAAATTCAAAATGAGATTCCTTTCGCTTTGGTTCCTGTGGAGACAGTTGTAGGCCTACAGCTACTCTGATCTTACATTGCCTCTGGCCTCCACACACAAAACTGCTGAAGTTATACCCTGAACCACTCATTGAATGTAAATCCTCATTGTATCACCAGCCTCTTCTCACAAAAAATCCCTTTCATAGTAACAATTTTATGAGTAATATAAACACATTGCTTGGTCTCTGCTAGCTAGTTGTAAGATTTCACCCCACTCCTTGAATGCACTGTTCAATGAAATACAAATGTGCTCTACCTGTCTGTTTACATCTCAAAATTATTCCACATCAAAGCACCCAGACTAGTTGACTTTAATCCAATTAAGGCACATCCACAGACTAAACAAAATTAAAATGAAAATATTTTCCAATATTATTATATACATTAATAACTTCATTACAGCAGGTGAGTGAGTGTTTGTGTGTGTTGGAGTGAGTGAGATAGTGACTTTGTGTGGGTGGCTGTATAAGTACGAATGTGTATGATAATGAGTATGTGGGATTCATTGAGAGCATGAGTGAGGGTCTGTGTGTGGGAGGGAATGAGTGCAAGAGTGAATGTGTGTGTGGGGGGTCGTGAGTGTGTGTATGTGGGAATGAGTGAAAGGGTAAATATGTATATGGAAGACAGTGCAACACTGAGTGAGTGTATGGGAGTGAGTGAGTGTGTGTGCCTGTTTGGGAGTGAGTGAGAGAATGACTATGCATGTATGTGTGCACATGGGGGTGAGTGAGAGTGAATGTATGTGCGGGAGCGGTTGAAAGAGTGATTATGTGAGAGAGAGTTAGTTTGTGTGTGTGTTTGCGTATGGGTGTGAGTGAGATTGTGAATATGTGCTTGTCTGTGTGTGTGTTTGTGTGTGTATGTGTGAGTGATCGAGAGTGGGTGTGGCACTGAGTTAGTGAGTGTGTGCTGAGAGTGTGTGTGGCGATGAGTGAGAGAGTGTGTGTATGTGGGAGGGAGTGAGAGAGTGGGTACATGTCTGTGTGGGAATGAGTGAGCGATTGTATGTTTGTTTCTGTCTGTGCGTATGTGTGATTATGTCCGTGAGTGAGTTTCTGATTGTGCGTGGGTGGGTGGGTGAGAGTGTGCACGGTTGTGAGTGCCTATCGGTGTGAGAGCGAGTGGGTGTGTGTGAGATTAAGGGTGTGTGCGCGTCTGCATGTTTGAGGGAGAGAGAGAGAATGTATGTGCTTTAGTGTGTGTGGTGGGTGTTGGAGTGATTGACCGTGTGTATCTCTGGATATGTGTGTTTGTGCCTGTGTGTGGGAGGAGTGAGTGAGTGTCTGTGCGTGTGTGTGTGTGTGTGTGTGTGTGTGAGTGCATGTGTGTGTGTGTGTGTGTGCATGTGAGTGTGTGTGTGAGTGTGTGTGTATGTGTGAGTGTGGGTAAATTATTGAAAGAGTAAGTACGTATATGGAAGACAATGCAACAGTGAGTGAGTGTGTGAGTGTGTGTGTGTGAGTGAGTGAGAGAATGAGTTTTTTTTTTAATTCATTCAGGGGGTGTGGCATTCGCTGGCTGGGCCAGCACTTATTGCCCATCCTTAATTGCCCCTTGAGAAGGTGGTGGTGTTCTGCCATCTTGAACCACTGCAATCCAAAAGGTGTAGGTACACCCACAGTGCTGTTAGGGAGGGAGTTCCAGGAATTTGACACAGCGACAGTAAAGGAAAGGCCGTTATATTTCCAAGTCAGGGTGGTGAGCGGCTTGGAGGGGAACTTCTAGGTGTTGGTGTTCCCATCTATCTGCTGCCCTGTCCTTCTAGATGGTAATGGTTGTGGGTTTGGAAGTTGCTGTCTAAGGAGCCTTGTTGAATTCCTGCAGTGCATCTTGTAGCTGGTACACACACTGCTGCTACTGTGTGTCAGTGGTGGAGGGAGTGAATGTGTGTGGACGTGGTGCCAATCAAGCGGGCAAATTTGTTCTGGATGGTGTCCAGCTTCTTGAGAGTCTTAGGAGCTGCACTCATCCAAGCAAGTGGGGAGTATTCCATCACACTCCTGACTTGTGCCTTGTAGATGGTGGACAGGCTTTGGGGAGTCAGGAGGTGAGTTACTCATCACAGGTTTCCAAGCCTCTGACCTGCTCTTGTAGCTACAGTATTTATATGGCTAGTCCAGTTCAGTTTCTGGCCAATGGTGACCTGAGGATGTTGATAGTGGGGGATTCAGTAATGGTAATGCCATTGAACATCAAGGGGTGATGGTTGGATTCTCTCTTGTTGGAGATGGTCATTGCCTGGCACTTGTGTGGAATGAATGTTACTTTGCCACTTGTCAGCCGAAAGCATGGATATTGTCCATGTTTTGATGCATTTGGACATGGACTGCTTCAGTATCTGAGGAGTCATGAATGGTGCTGAACATGGTGCATTCATCAGCGAACATCCCCACTTCTGACCTTATGATGGAGGGAAGGTCAGTGATGAAGCAGCTGAAGATGGTCGGGCCAAGGACACTATCCTGAGGATCTCCTGCAGTGATGTCTTGGAGCTGAGATGACTGACCTCCAACAACCACAACCATCTTCCTTTGTGCTCAGTATGACTCCAACAAGCAGAGAGTTTTCACCCTGATTCCCACTGACTCTAGTTTTGCCAGGGCTCCTTGATGCCACATTTGGTCAAATGCTGCCTTGATGTCAAGGGCAGTCACTCTTACCTCACCTCTTTTGTTCGTGTTTGAACCAAGGCTGTAACAAGGTCAGGAGCTGAGTGGCCCTGGAGGAACCCAAACTGAGTGTCAGTGAGCAGGTTATTGCTAAGCAAGTGCCGCTTGACAGCTCTGTTGATGGCCCCATCCATCACTTTACTAATGATCGAGAGTAGACCGATGGGGCGGGTTGGATTTGTCCTGCTTTTTGTGTACAGGACATACCTGGGCAATTTTCCACATAGCCGGGTAGATGCCAGTGTTGTAGCTGTACAGGAACAGCTTGGCTAGGGGCACGGAAAGTTCTGTAGAACAAGCCTTCAGTACTATTGCTGGAATATTGTCAGGGCCTATAGCCTTTGCACTATCCAGTGCCTTCAGCTATTTCTTTCTTGACGTCACACAGAGTGAATCGAATTGGCTGAAGACTGGCATCTGTGATGCTGGGGACCTCTGGAGGAGGCCAAGATGGATCATCCACTCAGCACTTCTGGCTGAATGTTTTTGGGAATCCGTCAGCCTTATCTCCAGTGTTCTGTTAGGCTTCCCCCATCATTGAGGATGGGGATGTTTATGGAACCTCCTCCTCCAGTGAGTTTGTTTAATTGTCCACTACCATTCACGACTGGAAGTGGCAGGGCTGCAGAGCTTAGATCTGATCTGTTGGTTGTGATATTGCTTAGCTCTGTCTGTCTCTTGCTGTTTATGCTGTTTGGTGAGCAAGCAGTTCTGTGTTATAGGTTTGCATCTCATTTTTATGTGTGCCTGGTGCTACTCCTGACATGCCCTCCTGCACTCTTCATTAAACCAGAGTTGATCCCTGACTTGATGGTAAGGATAGCGTGGGGTGTATGCCGGGCCATGATGGTTACAGATTGTCTTTGAGTACAATTCTGCTGCTGCTGATGGCCCACAGCACGTTATGGTTGGCCAATCTCGAGTTGCTAGGTCTTTTTGAATTCTATTCCATTTAGCACAGTGTTAGTGCCACACAGCACGATGGAGGGTATTCTCAATGTGAAGGCGGGACTTCATCTCCATAATGACTGAGCGGTGATCACTCCTACCGATACTGATATGGACAGATGCATGTGTGTGTGTCTGTATGTGAGTGAGTGAAAGGGAGTGTATGTGTGGGACTGGGTGAGAGAGTGAATGTATGTTTGTGTGTGATGTTTGTGGGAGTGATTGTGTTTGTGCACATGTGTGTTTTTGTTGTGTGTGTGTGTATGTGTGTGTGTGTATATGAGAGTGTCTGTGAGTGAGAGTGTGTTTGGTTGGGATGAGTGGGTTAGAAAATGTGTGTGTGTGTGTGGGAGTGATTGAAGGGTGCATGTGTCCATGATTGTGTGTTGTGGGGTGCCCATGTGGCTGAGTAAGAGAGTTTGTGTGTAAGTAAAAGAGTGAATGTGTGAGTGAGTGGGTGTGTGTGTGGATGCCTATGGGGGTGTGTGCATTTATTTCGGTCACTAAGAGAGTGAGTGTGTTTGGGTGGGAATGAGTGAAAAAGTATATGTGTGTGTGCATGTGTGGGTGAATGCATTTGTGTGTGTGCATGTGTGTGTGAATGCATTTGTGTGTGTGTATGTGTGTGTGTATGTGTTTGCATGCATTAGTGTCTGTGTGTGCATGGTGGGTGTTGGGGTGATTGAGAGTGTGTGTGTGTGTTTGTGTGTGAGTGTTTGTATGTGTGTGTGCATGTGTGTGTGATGTGCATATGTGTATATATGTGTGAGTGAAATAGTAAGTACATATATGGATGTGAGTTCAACAGTGAATGAGTGTACAAGTGAGAGTGTGTATATCTGTGTGTGGGTGAGTGAGAGAATGAGTTGGCATCTGTATGTGCACGTTGCAGTGAAAGAGTGTGTGTTTGTGGGTGTGATTGTGTTGGTGTGAATTATTGTGTGTGTGTTCATGTAGGGGAGTAAGTGAGAGAGTGAAAGTGTGTTGTGCATGTGTGTGTGCACATGTGTGTGTACGTGTGTGTGCATACCTGTGTGTGTGTGCATACATGTGTGTGTGTCTGTGTGTGTGTTTGTGAGTGAGTGAGACAATTTGTCCAGCAGTGCATGTGTGTGTGTGCGTAGGTGTGTGTGGGCAAGTGTCGACAGGTAGTTGTGTGTGTGTGTGTTTGTGTGTGTGTGTGTGTGTGTGTGTGTGTGTTGGTGTGGGTGTATGTGGGTGTGTGTGAGTGTATGTGGGTGTGTGGGAATGTGTGAGCATGTGTGTGTGTGTGTGTGTGTGTGTGTGTGTGTGTGTTTGTTTGTGTATGTGTTATTCAACAACCTTTCTGTAAATCTTAGTTATTTAAAAATCCCAGAGGGGAATTTTAAACAATTGTCCTCCTACATTTTAAGTGGTCTGTATTTTTGGAATCAGAACACCAGTTCTGGTGAGGTTTTATATTAAACTAAATGAAGCATTTTATTAAGTTACAACACACTAAACACATCCACATGGCTACAACTTTCTAATATCATAACTTTTAGCAAATTCCCAAACTAATCTCCATTAAGGCAACCACACCCCACAGACATATCCAAAACACCAGGCAAAGCATTTTCACCTTACAAATTCAAAATGAGATTCCTTTCACTTGGGTTCCTGTAGAGACAGTTGAAAGCCTACAGCTACTCTGATCTTACATTGCCTCTGCCCTCCACACACAAAACTTCTGAAGTTATACCTAGCACCACTCATTGAATGTAAATCCTCATTGTTTCACCAGCCTCTGCTAACAAAAATATCCCTTTCATAGTAACAATTTTATGAGTAATATAAACAAATGCTTGGTCTCTGCTAGCTAGGTGCAAAATTTCACCCCACTTCTTGAATGCTCTGTTCAATAAAATACAAATGCGTTCTACCTGTCTGTTTACATCTCAAAACTATTCCACATCAAATCAACCAGACTAGTTGACTTTAATCCAATTAAGGCACATCCACAGGCTAAACAAAATTAAAATAAAAATATTTTCCAATATTATTATATACATTAATAACTTCATTACAGCAGGTGAGTGAGTGTTTGTGTGTGTGGGAGTGAGTGAGATAGTGACTTTGTGTGGGTGGCTGTATATATACGAATGTGTATGATAATGAGTATGTGGGATTCATGGAGAGCATGAGTGAGGGTCTGTGTGTGGGAGAGAATGAGTGCAAGAGTGAATGTGTGTGTGGGTAGGGAGTGAGTGTGTGTATGTGGGAATGAGTGAAAGGGTAAATATGTAAATGGAAGACAGTGCAACACTGAGTGAGTGTATTGGAGTGAGTGAGTGTGTGTGCCTGTTTGGGAGTGAGTGAGAGAATGAGCATGCATGTGTGTGTGCACATGGGGGTGAGGGAGAGTGAATGTATGTGCGGGAGCGGTTGAAAGAGTGATTATGTGAGAGAGAGTTAGTTTGTGTGTGTGTTTGCATATGGGAGTGAGTGAGATTGTGAATATGTGCTTGTCTGTGTCTTTGTGTGTTTGCGTGTGAGTGATCGAGAGTGTGTGTGGCACTGAGTGAGTGAGTGTGTGCTGAGAGTGTGTGTGGTGATGAGTGAGAGAGTGTGTGTATGTGGGAGGGAGTAAGAGAATGGGTACATTTGTATGTGGGAATGAGTGAGCGATTGTATGTTTGTTTGTGTGCGTATTTGTGGTTATGTCTGTGAGTGAGTGTCTGAGTGTGCGTGGGTTGGTGGGTGAGAATGTGCGTGGTTGTGAGTGCCTATCGGTGTAAGTGCGAGTGGGTGTGTGTGAGATTAAGAGTGTCTGCGCGTCTGCATGTGTGAGAGAGAGAGAGAGAATGTATGTGCATTAGTGTGTGTGGTGGGTGTTGGAGTGATTGAGCGTGTGTATCTCTGGATATGTGTGTTTGTGCCTGTGTGTGGGGGGAGTGAGTGAGTGTCTGTGTGTGTGTGTGTGTGTGTGTACATGTGAGTGCGTGTGTGTGAGTGTGTGTGTGCATGTGAGTGTGTGTGTGTGTGTGAGTGTGGGTAAATTATTGAAAGAGTAAGTACGTATATGGAAGACAATGCAACAGTGAGTGAGTGTGTGAGTGTGTGTGTGTGAGTGAGTGAGAGAATGAGTTATTTTTTAATTCATTCATGAGGTTTGGGCTTCGCTGTCTGGGCCAGCATTTATTGCCCATCCTTAATTGCCCCTTGAGAAGGTGGTGGTGAGCTGCCTTTTTGAACCATTGCAATCCAAATGGTGTAGGTACACCCACATTGCTGTTAGGGAGGGAGTTCCAGGAATTTGACACAGCGACAGTAAAGGAAAGGCCGATGTATTTTCAAGTCAGGGTGGTGAGCGGCTTGAAGGGAAACTTCTAGGTGTTGGTGTTCCCATCTACCTGCTGCCCTTGTCCTTCTAGATGTTAATGGTTGTGGGTTTGGAAGGTGCTCTCTAAGGAGCCTTGGTGAATTCCTGCAGTGCATCTTGTAGATGGTACACACAAGGCTGCTACTGTGTGTCGGTGGTGGAGGGAGTGAATGTGTGTGGACGTGGTGCCAATCGAGAGGGCAAATTTGTTCTGGACGTTGTCCAGCTTCTTGAGTGTTGTTGGAGCTGCACTCATCCAAGCAAGTGGGGAGTATTCCATCACAATCCTGACTTGTGCCTTGTAGATGGTGGACAGGCTTTGGGGAGTCAGGAGGTGAATTACTCATCACAGGTTTCCAAGCCTCTGATCTGCTCTTGTAGCTACAGTATTTATATGGCTAGTCCAGTTCAGTTTCTGGCCAATGGTGACCTGAGGATGTTGATAGTGGGGGATTCAGTAATGGTAATGCCATTGAACATCAAGGGGTGATGGTTGGATTCTCTCTTGTTGGAGATGGTCATTGCCTGGCACTTGTGTGGCATGAATGTTACTTTGCCACTTGTCAGCCGAAAGCATGGATATTATCCATGTTTTGCTGCATTTGGACATGGACTGCTTCAGTATCAGAGGAGTCATGAATGGTGCTGAACATGGTGCATTCATCAGCGAACATCCCCACTTCTGACCTTATGATGGAGGGAAGGTCAGTGATGAAGCAGCTGAAGATGGTCGGGCCAAGGACACTATCCTGAGGATCTCCTGCAGTGATGTCCTGGAGCTGAGATGACTGACCTCCAACAACCACAACCATCTTCCTTTGTGCTCAGTATGACTCCAACAAGCAGAGAGTTTTCACCCTGATTCCCACTGACTCTAGTTTTGCCAGGGCTCCTTGATGCCACATTTGGTCAAATGCTGCCTTGATGTCAAGGGCAGTCACTCTTACCTCACCTCTTTTGTTCGTGTTTGAACCAAGGCTGTAACAAGGTCAGGAGCTGAGTGGCCCTGGCGGAACCCAAACTGAGTGTCAATGAGCAGGTTACTGCTACGCAAGTGCCGCTTGACAGCTCTGTTGATGGCCCCATCCATCAGTTTACTGATGATCGAGAGTAGACCGATGGGGCGGGTTGGATTTGTCCTGCTTTTTGTGTACAGGACATACCTGGGCAATTTTCCACATAGCCGGGTAGATGCCAGTGTTGTAGCTGTACAGGAACAGCCTGACTAGGGGCACGGCAAGTTCTGGAGAACAAGCCTTTAGTACTATTGCTGGAATATTGTCAGGGCCTATAGCCTTTGCACTATCCAGTGCCTTCAGCCATTTCTTTCTTGACATCTCACAGAGCGAATCGAATTGGCTGAAGACTGGCATCTGTGATGCTGGGGGACTCTGGTGGAGGCGAAGATGGATCATCCACTCAGCACTTCTGGCTGAATGTTGTTCGGAATCCTTCAACCTTATCTTTTACAGTGTTCTGTTAAGCTTCCCCCATCATTGAGGATGGGGATGTTTATGGAACCTCCTCCTCCAGTGAGTTTGTTCAATTGTCCACTACCATTCACGACTGGAAATGGCAGTGCTGCAGAGCTTAGATCTGATCTGTTGGTTGTGATATTGCTTATCTCTGTCTGTACCTTGCTGTTTATGCTGTTTAGTGAGCAAGTAGTTCTGTGTTATAGGTTTGCATCTCCTTTTTATGTGTGACTGGTGCTACTCCTGACATGCCCTCCTGCACTCTTCATTGAACTAGGGTTGATCCCTGACTTGATGGTAAGGATAGAGTGGGGGATATGCCGGGCCATGAGGCTACAGATTGTGTTGGAGTACAATTCTGCTGCTGCTGATGGCCCACAGCGCCTCATGGTTGGCCAATCTCTAGTTGCTAGGGTCTGTTTGAAATCTATCCCATTTAGCACAGTGTTAGTGCCACCCAGCATGATGGAGGGTATCCTCAATGTGAAGGCAGGACTTCATCTCCATGATGACTGAGCGGTGGTCACTCCTACCGATACTGTTATGGACAGATGCATGTGTGTGTGTCTGTATGTGAGTGAGTGAAAGTGAGTGTATGTGTGGGACTGGATGAGAGAGTGAATGTATGTTTGTGTGTGATGTTTGTGGGAGTGATTCTGTGTGTGCACATGTGTGTTTTTGTTTTGTGTGTGTGTATGTGTGTGTGTGTATATGAGAGTGTCTGTGAGTGAGAGAGTCAGTGAGTGTGTGGGGCTGGGATGAGTGGGTTAGAAAATGTGTGTGTGTGTGTGGGAGTGATTGAAGGGTGCATGTGTCCATGATTGTGTGTTGTGGGGTGCACATGTGGCTGAGTTAGATTGTTTGTGTGTAAGTAAAAGAGTGAATGTGTGATTGAGAGTGTGATTGTGTGGATGCGTATGGGTGTGTGTATATTTATGTCGGTGACTAAGAGAGTGAGTGTATTTGGGTGGGAATGAGTGAAAAAGTATATGTGTGTGTGCATGTGTGTGTGAATGCATTTGTGTGTGTGTGTGTGTGTGTATGTGGCTGCATCAGTAGTGTCTGTGTGTGCATGGTGGTGTTGGGGTGATTGAGAGTGTGTGTGTGTTTGTGTGTGTGTGTGCATGTGTGTGTGATGTGCATTTGTATATATATGTGTGAGTGAAAGATTAAGTATATATATGGAAGTGAGTTCAACAGATAATAAGTGTACAGGAGAGAGTGTGTATAACTGTGTGTGTTGGTGAGTGACAGAATGAGTTGGCATCTGTATGTGCACGTTGGAGTGAAAGAGTGTGTGTGTGTGCGGGTGTGATTTTATTGGAGTGAATTATTGTGTGTGTGTTCATGTGGGGGAGTAAGTGAGAGAGTGAAAGTGTGTTGTGCGTGTGTGTGTGCACATGTGTGTGTGTGTGTGTCTGTGTGTGTGTGCATACATGTGTGTGTGTGTCTGTGTGTGTGTTTGTGAGTGAGTGAGACAATTTGTCCAGCAGTGCGTGTGTGTGTGTGTGCGTAGGTGTGTGTGGGCAATTGTCGACAGGTAGGTGTGTGTTTGTGTGTTTGTGTGTGTGTGTGTGTTGGTGTGGGTGTATGTGGGTGTGTGTGAGTTTGTGTGGGTGTGTGGGAGTGTGTGAGCATGTGTGTGTGTGTGTGTGTGTGTGTGTGTGTGTGTGTCTATGTGTTATGCAACAACCTTTCTGTAAATCTTAGTTACTTAAAAATCCCAGAGGGGAATTTTAACAATTGTCCTCCTATATTTTAAGTGGTCTGTAAATTTGGAATCAGAACACCAGCTCTGGAGTGGTTTTATATTATACTAAATGAAGCATTTTATTAAGTTACAACACACTAAACACATCCACATGGCTTCAAATTTCTAATATCATAACTTTTAGCAAATTCCCAAACTCATCTCTTTTAAGGCAACCACAACCCACAGACATAACCAAAACACCAGGCAAAGCATTTTCACCTTACAAATTCAAAATGAGATTCCTTTCACTTTGGTTCCTGTAGAGACAGTTGTAGGCCTACAGCTACTCTGATCTTACATTGCCTCTGCCCTCCACACACAAAACTGCTGAAGTTATACCTAGCACCACTCATTGAATGTAAATTCTCATTGTATCACCAGCCTCTTCTAACAAAAAAATCCCTTTCATAGTAACAATTTTATGAGTAATATAAACAAATGCTTGGTCTCTGCTAGCTAGGTGCAAGATTTCACCACACTTCTTGAATGCTTTGTTCAATAAAATACAAATGCGCTCTACCTGTCTGTTTACATCTCAAAACTATTCCACATCAAAGCACCCAGACTAATTGACTTTAATGCAATTAAGGCACATCCACAGACTAAACAAAATTAAAATAAAAATATTTTCCAATATTATTATATACATTAATAACTTCATTACGGCAGGTGAGTGAGTGTTTGTGTGTGTGGGAGTGAGTGAGATAGGGACTTTGTGTGGGTGGCTGTATATATACGAATGTGTATGATAATGAGTATGTGGGATTCATTGAGAACATGAGTGAGGGTCTGTGTGTGGGAGGGAATGAGTGCAAGAGTGAATGTGTGTGTGTGGGGGGGGGATTGAGCGTGTGTATGTGGGAATGAGTGAAAGGGTAAATATGTAAATGGAAGACAGTGCAACACTGAGTGAGTGTATTGGAGTGAGTGAGTGTGTGTTGCTGTTTGGGAGTGAGTGAGAGAATGAGTATGCATGTGTGTGTGCACATGGTGGTGAGTGAGAGTGAATGTATTTGCGGGAGCGTTTGAGAGAGTGATTATGTGAGAGAGAGTTAGTTTGTGTGTGTGTTTGCGTATGGGAGTGAGTGCGATTGTGAATATGTGCTTGTCTGTGCGTGTGTGTGTCTGTTTTGTGTGAGTGATTCTGTGCGTGTGTGTGTCTGTTTGTGTGTGAGTGATTGTGTGCGTGTGTGTGTGTGTGACCGAATTAGTGTGTGGCACTGAGTGAGAGAGTGTGTGTATGTGGGAGTGAGGGAGAGAGTGAGTACATGTGTATGTGGGAATGGGTGAGCGATTGTGTGTTTGTTTGTATGTGTGCGTATGTGTGATTATGTCTGTGAGTGAGAAACTGTGTCTGTGTGGGTGGGTGGCTGAGAGTGTGCATGGTTGATAGTGCCTATCGGTGCAGGAGCAAGTGGGTGTGTGTGAGATTAAGGGTGTGTGTGCGTCTGCATGTGAGAGAGAGAGAATGTGTATGCATTAGTGTGTGTGGTGGGTGTTGGAGTGATTGAGTGTGTATCTCTGGATATGTGTGTTTGTGCCTGTGTGTGGGGGGGAGTGAGTGAGTGTCTGTGTGTGTGTGTGTGTCTGTGTGTGCATGTGAGTCTGTGTGTGTGTGTGAGTGTGTGTGTGTGAGAGTGTGTGTGTATGTGTGAGTGTGGGTAAATTATTGAAAGAGTAAGTACGTATATGGAAGACAATGCAACACTAAGTGAGTGTGTGAGTGTGTGTGTGTGTGAGTGAGTGAGAGAATGAGTTATTTTTTAATTCATTCATGGGTTGTGGTCTTCGCTGGCTGGGCCAGCATTTATTGCCCATCCCCAGTTGCCCCTTGAGAAGGTGGTGGTGAGTTGCCTTCCTGAACCACTGCAATCCAAATGGTGCAGGTACACCCACAGTGCTGTTAGGGAGGGAGTTCCAGGAATTTGACACAGCGACAGTGAAGGAACAGCCGATATATTTCCAAGTCAGGGTGGTGAGAGGCTTGGAGGGGAACTTCCAGGTGTTGGTGTTCCCATCTATCTATTGCCCTTGTCCTTCTAGATGGTAATGGTCGTGGGTTTGGAAGTTGCTGTCTAAGGAGCCTTGTTGAATTCCTGCAGTGCGTCTTGTAGATGGTACACACACTGGTGCTACTGTGTGTCGGTGGTGGAGGAAGTGAATGTTTGTGGGTGTGGTGCCAATCAAGCAGGGCTGCTTTGTCCTGGACGGTGTCGAGCTTCTTGAGTGTCTGGGAGCTGCACTCATCCAAGCAAGTGGGGAGTATTCCATCACACTCCTGACTTATGCCTTGTAGATGGTGGACAGTCTTTGGGGAGTCAGGAGGTGAGTTACTCATCGCAGGTTTCCAATCCTCTGACTTGCTCTTGTAGCTACAGTATTTATATGGCTAGTCCAGTTCAGTTTCTGGCCAATGGTGACCTGAGGATGTTGATAGTGGGGGATTCAGTAATGGTAATGCCATTGAACATCAAGGGGTGATGGTTGGATTCTCTCTTGTTGGAGATGGTCATTGCCTGGCACTTGTGTGGCATGAATGTTACTTGCTACTTGTCAGCCGAAAGCATGGATATTGTCCATGTTTTGCTGCATTTGGACATGGACTGCTTCAGTATCTGAGGAGTCGTGAATGGTGCTGAACATTGTGCATTCATCAGCGAACATCCCCACTTCTGACCTTATGATGGAGGGAAGGTCAGTGATGAAGCAGCTGAAGATGGTTGGGCCGAGGACACTACCCTGAGGGACTCCTGCAGTGATGTCCTGGAGCAGACAGAACTGACCTCCAACAACCACAACCATCTTCCTTTGTGCTCAGTATGACTCCAACAAGCAGAGAGTTTTCACCCTGATTCCCACTGACTCTAGTTTTGCCAGTGCTCCTTGATGCCACAAATGCTGCCTTGACATCAAGGGCAGTCACTCTCACCTCACCTCTTTTGTCCATGTTTGAACCAAGGCTGTAATGAGGTCAGGAGCTGAGTGGCCCTGGCGGAACCCAAACTCAGTGTCAGTGAACAGGTTATTGCTAAGCGAGTGCTGCTTGAAGGCACTGATGATGACCCCCTCCATTGCTTTCCTGATGATCAAGAGTAGACCAATGAGGCGGGTTGGATTTGTCCTGCTTTTTATGGACAGGACATATCTCGATAATTTTCCACATAGCCGGGTAGATGCCAGTGTTGCAACAGCTTGGCTAGGGGCGCGGCAAGTTCTGGAGCACAAGCCTTCAGTACTATTGCCAGAATATAGTCAGGGCCCATAGCCTTTGCAGTATTCAGAGTCTTCAGTCGTTTCTTGATATCACATGGAGTGAATCGAATTGTCTGAAGACTGGCATCTGTGATGCTGGGGACCTCCGGAGGAGGCCGAGATGGATCATCCACTCGGCACATCTGGCTGAAGATTGTAGCAAATGTTTCAGCTCTACCTTTCGCACTGATGTGCTGGGCTCCTCCATCATAGAAGATGGGGATGTTTGTGGAACCTCCTCCTCCAGTGAGTTGTTTAATTGTCCACCACCATTCATGAGTGGAAGTGGCAGGACTGCTGAGCTTAGATCTGATCTGTTGGTTGTGGATTCACTTAGCTCTGTCTATCACTTGCTGCTTATGCTGTTTGGCACACAAGTAGTCCTGTGTTATAGCTTCACCAGTTGGACATCTCATTTTTAGGTGTGCCTGGTGCTGCTCCTGACATGCCCTCCTGCACTCTTCATTGAACCAGGGTTGATCCCTGACTTGACGGTAATGGTAGATTGGGGGATATGCTGGGCTGTGAGGTTACAGATTGTGTTTGAGTACAATTCTGCTGTTGCTGATGGCCCACAGCACCTCATGGTTGGCCAATCTCGAGTTGCTAGATCTGTTTGAAATCTCTCCCATTTAGCACAGTGTTAGTGCCACACAGCACGATGGAGGGTATCCTCAGTGTGAAGGTACGACTTTGTCTCCACAATGACTGAGCGGTGGTCACTCCTACTGACACTGTCATGGACAGATACATCTATGTGTGTCTGTATGTGAGTGAGTGCGAGTGAGTGTATGTGTGGGACTGGGTGAGAGAGTGAATGTATGTATGTGTGTGATGTTTGTGGGAGTGATTGAGTGTGTGTACGTGTGTGTTTTTGTGTGTGTGTGTGTGTGTGTGTGTGTATGAGAGTGTCTGTGTGTGAGAGAGTCAGTGAGTGTGTGTGGGTGGGATGAGTGGTTTAGAAAATGTCTGTGTGTGGGAGTGATTGAAGGGTGCATGTGTCCATGATTGTGTGTTGTGTGGTGCACATGTGGCTGAGTTAGAGAGTTTGTGTGTGAGTAAAAGAGTGAATGTGTGAGTGAGAGGGTGAGTTTGTGGGTGCGTTTGGGTGTGTGTGCATTTATGTTGGTGAGTGAGAGAGTGAGTGTGTTTGGGTGGGAATGAGTGAAAAAGTATATGTGTGTGTGTGTTGTGTGTGTGTGTGTGTATGCATTTGTGTGTGTGTTTGTGTGTGTGTATGTGTGTGCATGCATTAGTGTCTGTGTGTGCATGGTGGGTGTTGGGGTGATTGAGAGTGTGTGTGTGTATGTGTCTGTGTGTGTGTTTGTGTGTGTGCATGTTTGTGTGATATGCATGTGTGTGTGTGTGTGTGAGTGAAAGAGTCAGTATGTGTATGGAAGTGAGTGCAACAGTGAATGAGTGTACGGGAGTGAGTATGTGTATCTGTGTATGGGTGAGTAGGAGGATGAGTTTGCATCTGTATGTGCACGTTGGAGTGAAAGAGTGTGTGTGTGTGGGAGTGATTGCGTTGGTGTGAATTATTGTGTGTGTGTTCATGTAGGAGAGTGAGTGAGAGAGTGAAAGTCTGTTGTGCGTGTGTGTGTGCATGTGTGTGTGTCTGTGTGTGTGTGCGCATATGTGTGTGTGTATGTATGTGTGTCTGTGTGTATGTGCACACATGTGTGTGTGTGTGTGTGTGTGTAAGGCTGAGAGTATGTGTGGGAGTGAATGAAAGGGTGAGTCAGTGCATGCTTGCAGGAGTGAGTGAGAGTGTCATTGTGTGGGACTGTGTGAGAATGAATGCATGTCTCTGTGGGAGTAGGTGAGAGATTGAGTGCTCGTGTATGTTTGTCTGTGTGTGTATATGTGCGTGTGTGTGTGTGAGTGAAAACATCAATGCGAGTGCGTTTGTGCATGGCACTGTTAGGATGTGTGTGTGTATGTCTGTGCATTGAGAGAGTGAGTGAGAGTGTGGTGGGTGTGTGATGGAGGGAGTGAGAGAGACAGTGTGTGAGTTTGTGTATGTGTGTATGACAGTGTCTTTGAGTGAGAGTCAGTGAGTGTGTGTGAGAGTGAGTAAGTGTGAGTGTGTGTGTAAGTGATTGAAGAGTGCATGTGTTTATGATTGTGCGTTTGTGTGTGTGGGCGAGTTAGAGAGTTTGTGCGAAAGTGAGTGAGAGAGTGAGTATGAGTGAGAGGGTGAGTGTATGTGTGCATGTATGGGTGCATGTGTGTTTATGTCTGTGAGTGAGCGAGACAGTCAATGTGTTTGGGTGGGAATGAGTGAGAGAGTGAGTGTATTTTTCATGTGCGTGTGTCTGTGTGTGTGTGTGTGTGTGAGAGAGTGTGCGTGTGTGAGTGTCTGTGAGTGAGAGAGTCAGTGAGTGTGAGTGGGGCTGAGTGAGAAAGTGAGCATGTGTGTGGGAGTGGGAGTGATTGAACAGTTCGTGTGTCAATGATTGTGTTGGGCCATGTGTGTGTGTGTTTGAGAGAGTTAAAGAATTTGTGCACTCACAGTGTCTGTGTGTGAGAGAGTATGAGTGAGAGGGTGAGTGTGTGTGTGTGTATAGGTGTGTGTATGGGTGTTTGTTTCAGCTTATGTCTGTGGGTGAGAAATTGAGTGAGTGTGTGTGGGTGGGAGTGAGTGAGAAAGCACGTGAATGTGTATGGGTGAGAGTTTGAGAGTGTGTGTGTATGTGTGTGTGTGTTTATGTCTGTGAGAGTGAGTGTGTGCAGATGGGAGTGAGTGTGATAATGTGTGTGTGGGTGTGTGTGTGTTTCTGTGTGCTAGCGTTTGTGTGTGTGTGTGTGTAAGTGGGTGTGTTGGTGAGAGTGTGTGTGGGTGACCGTGTCTATGAGTGAGAAAGTGAGCAACTGTGTGTGGGTGGGTGTGAGTGAGGGAGAGTGTGTGTGCGTGGGAACAATTGAAAAGTGTATGTGTTTATGATTGGCCATTGGTGTGCGTGTATGTGTGAGTGTGTGTGTGTGTGTGTGTGTGCGCATGGACATGTGTGCACGTGTGCGCATGTACTTGTGTTTAACTGAGTTATTAAGTGTGTATGTGTGTGTGTGTGTGTGTGCGTGTGAGAGAGAGAGAGAGAGAGAAACAGTGACTGTGTGTGGCTAGGAGTGAGTGAGAAAGTGTGTTTGGGGTGATTGTTGGGTACACGTGTCTATGATTGTACTTTGCTCTGTGTATGCATGAGTTAGAGAATTTGTGCAGGAGTGAACGAGGAAGTGAGTGTGAGTGAAAGGGTGAATGCTTGTATGGGTGCTTGTGTGTTTATGTCTGCGAGTGAGAGAGTGAGTGAGTGTGCATGGGTGAGTGTGTGTGAGCGAGAGTCACTGAGTGTGTGTGGGTGCTAGTGAGTGCAAAAGTGGGTGTGTGTGTGGGAGTGATTGAAGAGTGTGCGTGTCTATGATTTTGTTTGTGTGTGAGTGTGTGTGTGTGTGTTTATGTCTCTGAGTGAGATAATGACCGAGCGTGTGGGAGTGAGTGAGAAAGCATGTGTGTGTGTGTGTGTGTGTGTGTGTGTGTGTGTTTTTGTGTGAGTGTGTGGGTGGGTGAGAGAATGTGTGTGAGGTTGTCTGTGAGTGAGAGTGTGTGTGTGGGTGTAAGTGAGTGAGCATGTGTATGATTAAGAGTGTGTGAGTGTGAGAGAAAACATCAATGAGTGCATGTGGTTTGTAGGGCATGAGAAAGTGTGTGTGTGTGAGAGAGAGTCTGAGTCAGAGAGAGAGTGAGTGTTTGTGGGTAGGAGTGGGAGATAAAGTGAGCGTCTGTGTGGGAATGACTGAAGAGTGCGAGTGTCCATGATTGGGTTGCATGTGTGTGTGTCTCTGGGTGTTTATGTGTGAGGGAGTGACTTAGAGACTGATTGTGTGGGAGTGAGTGTGCATGTGATTGTGTGTGGCTACTTGTGTATGGCAGTGAGTGAGAGTGCGAATGTGTGTGTGTGTGCGTGCATGTGTGTGTTTTTGTGTGTATGAGAGAGAGAAGACTGTGTATGGGAGTGAGTGTTTGTGTGTGTGTGTTTGCATGTGGGAATGATTGTGGATGTGAGAGTGTGTGAATTTGTGTGTGTGGGAGTGAGTGAGAATATGTCTTTGTGTGTGGGAATGATTGTGTGTGTGTGAGGGTGTGTTTGGGAGTCAGTGTGAAGGTGTGTGAATGTGTATGTGGTTTTGTGTGAGAGATTGAGTGCTTGCACGTGTGTATGGGAGTGAGAGTGTGTTTGTGTGTGCGTGTGTGTGTGTGGGAGTGCTTGTTGGGTACATGTGCCTATGATTGTATTTTGTGCTGTGTGTAAGCGTGAGTTATAGAGGTTGTGCGGGAGTGAGTGAGAAAGTAAGTGTGAGAGAGAGGGTTAACGTCTGTGTGCATAAGGGTGCATGTGTCTTTATGTCTGTGAGTGAGAGAGCGAGTGAATGTGCGTGGGTGAGTGTCTGTGGGTGGGAGTGAGTGAGAAAGTGAGCGTGTGTGTGAGAGTGATTGAAAAGTGCAAGTGTCTATGATTGTGTGTTGGGGTGTGTGCGTGTGTGTGTATCTGTGTATGTGTGTGCATGTGAACAAGTTAAAGAGTTTGTGCGGGAGTGAGTGAGTGTGTGCAAGTGTTTATGTGTAGATGTGTGTGGGTAGGTGTTTGTGTGTGTGGTTGAGAGAGTGTGTATGAGAGTGAGAGAAATATTGAGTGTGTGTGTGTGTGTGTATGTGTGACTGCATATATGTGTGAGGAAGAGAACATCAATGAGTGTGTGTGGTTGTTAGTGAGTGAGCAAGTGCCTGTGTGTGTGTGTGTGTGTGTGTGTGTGTGTGTGTGTGTGTGCACCTGTGTGTGTCTGTGCATGTGCATGAGTGTGAGTGATTAAGGGTTTGTGTGTATGTTTGCATGTGTGGGAGTGACTGAGAGTGTGTGTGGGAATGAGTGAGAGTGAGTGTATGTGTGTGCAGCAGTGGGTGAGAGTTTGAGTGTGTGTGTGTGTGTGTGTGCACGTTTGAGTGAGTGAGGGAGTTTTTGCGGGAGTGGGTATGTGTGTGTGTAGGTGTTTTTGTGTGTGGATGAGAGAGTGTGTATGAGGGTGAGAGATAGATTGAGTGTTTGCGTTGGGGAGTATGTGAGTTTGTGTGTGTATGTGTGTGTTGTGTATGTGTGTGTGTTAGTGTGTGTGTATGTGTGAGTCTAGGTGTGTCTGGGTGGGAGCGAATGAGTGTGTGTGTGCGTGAGGGAGTAACTGAGAGAGTGGATTGTGTGGGACTGAGTGTATCCGTGATTGTGTATGTGTATTTGTGTACGGCAGTGAGTGAGCGTGTGAATGTGTGTGTGTCTGAGTGACAGTGCATATGGGTGAGAGAGAGAACATCAATGTGTGCGTGTGGTTGATAGTGAGTGAGACAGTGTGTGTGTGTCTGTGTATGTGTTTGTGTGGGAGAGTTTCTATGAGTCAGAGAGAGTGAGTCTGCGTGGGAGTGAGTGAGAAAGTGAGCATTGTGTGTGAGTGATTGAAGAGTGCGAATGTCTATGATTGTGCATTGGGGTGTGTATGTGTGCGTGAGTCTGGGCATTTCTGGGTGGGAGTGAGTGATTTTGTGTGTGTGTGAGAGAGTGACTGAGAGAATGATTGTGTGGGGGTGATTGTGTACGGCAGAGAGTGAGAGCACAAATGTGTGTGTGTTTATGAAAGAGAGAAGGGTGTATATGTGACTGAGTGAGAATGTCTGTGTGTTTTTGTGTGGGAATGATTGTGTGTTTGAGAGTGTGTGTGTGTGTCTATGTGTATGTGTGACTATGTTTGGGAGTGAGTGAGAGTGAGTGAATGTGCACGTGTGGTTTTGTGTGAGAGATTCAGTGCTTCAGTGCACGTGTGTGTATGGGAGTGTGAGCATATGTGTGTGTGAGTATGTCTGTGA
Organism: Carcharodon carcharias; assembly: GCF_017639515.1. Classification (NCBI taxonomy): domain Eukaryota; kingdom Metazoa; phylum Chordata; class Chondrichthyes; order Lamniformes; family Lamnidae; genus Carcharodon; species Carcharodon carcharias. The sequence continues at coordinate 22,903,955 of NC_054490.1, forward strand.
GTCAGGCAGTTAGCGGATGTGTGTGTTTGTTTATATGAAAGTGTCTGTGAGTGAGGGAGTCAGTGAGTGTTTGTGGGTGGGAGTGATTGAAGAGGGCGTGCTAATGATTGTGTGTTTTGGGGAGTGTGCGTGTGAGAGTGATTGCATGTGTGTGAGAATGTATGTGTGTGTGAGACTGTGTGTGTGTGTGTGTGTGTGTGTGTGTGTGTGTGAGAGAGAGATAAGTGTGTGTATGTGAGTGAGTGTTTGTGTGTGAGGGTGAGTGAGAGAGAGAATGAATCTGTGTGTGTGGGAGTGCATGGGAGATTGAATGCTTGTGTGCGTATGTGTATCCGGGTATGAGGGGGTGTGTGTGCGTATGCCTCTAAGTCAGGGAGTGAGTGATTGTATGTGTGTGGGAGGGAAAGAGTGAGAAAATGTGTGTGTTTGTGTGTTGTGTGTGTGTGTGTGTGTGTGTGCGTGTGAGCGATTTAGAGAGTTTGTGCAGGAGTGAGTGTACAAGTGAGAAGGTGTGTGTGTGTGCAGGTGGGTGAGTGAGAGTGCCTGTGAGTGAGAGAGTGGGAACTGCATGTGGGTGGGAGTGAGTGAGAAAGAGATTGTGTGTGTGGGAGTGATTGAAGAGTGTATGTGTTTATGATGGACCATTAGTTTGTGTCTGTATATATGTGTGTGTGTGTGTGTGTGTGAGAGAGAGATTTAGAGAGTTTATGCAGGATGAGTGTGTGAGTGAGAGAGTGAGTGTGTGTGGATGGGAGTGAGTGATAAAGTGTGTGCATATGTTCCTGTGTGTGTGTGTGTGTGCATGTGTGTGTGTGTGTGTGTGTATGTGGGTGGATGAGAGTGTGTGCGGGTGAGCATGTTTGTGATTGAGAGAGTGAGCAACTGTGTATGGGTGGGTATGAGTGAGAAAGAGAGTGTGCGTGGGAATGAGTGAGAATGAGTGCATGTGTGTGCAGCAGTGGATGAGAGTTTGCGTGCATGTGTGTGTGTGTGTGTGTTTGTGTCTGTGTGATGAGAGTGTGTGTTTGGGAGGGAGTGAGAAAGTGTGTGTATGTGTGTGAGAGAGACTGACTCAGAGAGCGAGTGAGTGTGTTGGGAGTGAGTGAGGAAGTGAGCATGTGTGTGTGGGAATGTTGAAGAGTGTGAGTGTCTCTGACTGGGGCATGTCTGTGTATGTGTGTGTTTGTGTCTGGGTGTGTATGTGTGTCTGGATAGGGCTGAGTGAGTGATGTTTGTGCATGAGGGAGTAACTTAGAGTGTGAGTGTATGTGTGTGATTGTGTGTGGGTATTTGTGTGTGCAGGATCGTGAGAGAGATTGAGTGTCCGTGTGTGTATGTGTACATGAGTATGAGGGGATATGTTTGCATGGGAATGTGAGGATATGTGTGTATATGCCTGTGAGTCAGAGAGTGAGTGAATGTATGTGTGTGGGAGGAAGTGAGCGAGGAAATGCGTGTGTGTGTGAGAGAGAGAGTGAGAAAGGCAGTGAGTGTGTGGGTGAGAATGAGTGAGAAAGTCAGTGTGTGTGGGTGGGAGTGATTGAAGAGTGTGAGTATTTGATTGTGCCTTAGGGTGTGTGTGTATTTGTGTGCAAATGAGTGTGTGTGCACGAGTGTGAGTGATTTATGCAGGAGTGAGTGTGCAAGTGAGAGAGTATGTGTGTGTGTGTGTGTGTTTATATCTGTAAGTGAGAGAGTGAGTGTGTGTGTGTGGATGGGAGTGAGTGAGAAAGTATGTATGTGTGTGTTTCTGTGTGGATGGGTGAGTGAATGTGTGTGTGGGTGAGAGAGTCTGAGTAAGAGGCTGAGCAAGTGGGTGTGGGTGGCAGTGAGTGAGAAAGAGATTGTGTGTGTGGGGGGGAGTGATAGAAAAATGTATGTGCCTATGGTTGACCGTTGGTGTGTGTATGTGTGTGTGTTTGTGTGTGTTAATATGTGTGTATGTGTGAGTGCATCTTTGTGTGTGTGTGCACGTGTGTGTGGGTGGGTGAGAGTTTGTGTGGGTGAGCATATCTGTGATTGAGAGAGTGAGCAACTGTGTGTGTGTGTATGTGTGAGTGCATCTTTGTGTGTGTGTATGCATGTGTATGTGTGTGTGTGTGAATGGCTGGGAGTGTATGTGGGAATGAGTGAGAGTGAGTGCATGTGTGCGCAGCAGTGGGTGAGAGTTTTAGTGAATGTGTGTGTGTGTGCTTGTGCCTGTCTGTGTATCTGCATGTGTGTGAGAAAACATCAATGAGTGTGTGTGGTTTGGAGTGAGTGAGGAAGTGAGCATGTGTGTGTGGGAATGTTTGAAGAGTGTGAGTGTCTCTAATTGGGGCATGTCTGTGTGTGTGTGCTTGTGTCAGAGTGTGTATGTGTGTCTGGATGGGGCTGAGTGAGTAGTGTGTGTGTATGTGAGGGAGTGACTTAGAGTGATTGTGTGGAAGTGAGTATGTGTGTGATTGTGTGTGGGTATTTGTGTATGGCAGAGAGTGAGGGAGCAAATGTGTTTCTGTGTGTGTTTATGTGTGTGTATTATGTGTGAGAGTGATTGCATGTGTGTGAGTGAGTGTATGTGTGTGACAGTGTGTGTGTGCGTGTGTGTGAGAGAGAGAGAGAAGAGTGTGTTTGGGAGTGAATGTTTGTGTGTGAGGTGAATGAAAGAGCGAGTGAATGTGTCTGCGGGATCGTGTGAGAGGTTGAGTGCTCGTGTGTGTATGTGTATCCGAGTATGAGGGGATGTGTGCATATGGGAGTGTGAGGGTGTGTGTATGTGGGTGGGTGTGTGCGTGTTTTTTATCTGCAAATGAGAGAGTGAGTGTATGTGGATGGGAGTGAGTGTCAAAGTGTGTGCATGCGTTTCTGTGTGCATGCGAGTGTGTGTGTTTGTATGTGGTTGGGTAGGTGAGAGTGGGTGTGGATGAGCGTGTCTGTGAATGAGAGAGTGAGCAACTGTGTGTGGCTGGGAGTGAATGAGAAAGCGATTGTGTGAGTGTGGGAGTGATTGAAGAGTGTATGTGTCTATGATTGACCGTTGGTGCATGTGTGTATGTGTGAGTGTGTGTGTGTGTGTGAGTGCGTGTGTGTACAAATTTGTGTGTGTGTATGTGTGAGTGCATGTATGTGTTTGTGTGTGAGTGCATGTGTGTGGGTGGGTGAGAATGTGTGTGGGTGAGCGTGTCTGTGATTGAGAGAGTGAGCAACTGTGTGTGTATGTGTGAGTGCAGCTTTGTGTGTGTGTATGCATGTGTATGTGTGTGTGTGTGTGTGTGAGAGTGGCTGAGAGTGTGTGTGTGAATGAGTGAGAGCGAGTGCATGTGTGTGCAGCAGTTGGTGAGAGGTTGAGTGCATGTGTGTGTGTGTGTGTGTGTGTGTGCATGTGCCTGTCTGTGTATCTGCATGTGTATGAGAAAACATCAATGAGTGTGTATGGTTTGGAGTGAGTGAGGAAGTGAGCATGTGTGTGTGGGAATGTTTGAAGAGTGTGAGTCTCTCTAATTGGGGCATACCTCACACAAAGGAAGATTGTTGTGGTTGTTGGAGGTCAATAATCTCAGGTCTATCCTAATGGCTCTCCTGTGTCTCTAATCTCTCACAGTATTTCTCTTCTCCATCTCTGTAACCTCTTCCATTGATTCTCCCTTTCTATCACTCTCTCATCTCTCCAAGTGTTTCTCTTCTGCTCTCTCTCTAATCTCTCTCAGTGCTTCTCTTTAAAATCCCCCAGTGATTACAATCTCCTAACGCTCCCTAATCTCTTCCATTACTCTTCCCTCCCCTCTCTCTTTAAAACATCGCAATGTGTCCCTGCTCTCTCTAAACTTTCCCAGTGCTTCTCATTTCTCTCTAATCTCTTCTAGTTTTTCCACTCACCTCTCTCTCTAATCAGTCCCAGCGTATCCCTCTATCTCTGTCTCTAATCTCTTCCAGTGTTTCTCTTCTCTCTCTAATCTCTCCCAGTGTTAACTCCTCTCCACCTCCCCTCTAATCTCTCCCAATGTTTCTCCTCTCCTCTCTCTCTAATCACTCCCAGTGTTTCTCCTGTCCTCTCTCTCTCTAATCTCTTCCAGTGATTCTCCTTTCCTCTCTCTCTGGTCACTCCCAGTGTTTCTCCTCTCCTCCCTCTCTAATCTCTCCCAATTTTACTCCTCTCCTCTCCCTCTAATCTCTCCCAAAGTTTCTCCTTAAAATACCCCAGTTGCACTCTCCTCTCACTCCCTAATCTCTCCTATTGCTTCTACCCTCCCCTCCCCTCCCTCTTTAAAACTTCCCGATATGTTCCCTCTCTCTCTCTCTCTAAACTCTTACAGTGCTTCTCCTCTCTCTCTTTAATCTCCTCCAGTGTTTCCCCTCTCCTCTCTGTCTAAACTCTCCCACTGTTTCCCTCCATCTCTGTCTCTAATATTTTACAGCTGTTTCTCTTCTCTCTCTCATCTTCCCAGTGTTTCTCTTCTCCTCTTTCTAATCTCTCACAATATTCCTCCTGTACTCTCTTTCTAATCTCTCCCTTTTTATTTATTCTCTCTCCCTATAATCTCATCCAGAGTTTTTGCTCCCCTTTCTCTCTAAACTCTCCCAGTGTTTCTTCTCTGCACTCTCTCTCTCTAATCTCTCCCAGATTTTCCACTCTCGCTATCTCTCAAATCTCACCCAGGGCATCTACTCTCTTTCTTTAATCTCTCGCACTGCTTTTCCTCTATCTTCTCTCTCTAATCTCTCCCAGTGTTTCAGCTCTCCTCCCTCGCTAATGTCTCCCAGTATTTCTCCTCTCACTCTCACTCTCTAATCTCTCCATGTTTCCCATCTCACTTTTTAAACTCTCCCAGTCTTTCTCTTCTCTCCTCTCTCTATCTAATCCCTCCAAGTATTTCTCCTTTCCTCTATCTATATAATCCAACAGTGTGCCTGCATTCCTCTATCTGCAGTCATTTCAACTGTTTCTGCTTTATTTGCCTTCCAACTTTCCTGAGTGTCTCCCTATTCTGTCTCTCTCCCTAGTCTCCCAGTGTTTTGCCAGCAATCTATCTCAAACCTAATCCAGCTTTATTGTGCTTGGCACCCTTTCTAACCTTTCAGTGTTTTCTGTTTACTGTGCTCTCTTTTCTCCACTGGTGTTTCTCCTCTCTTTCTCTCTCTCTCTAAACTCTCCCAGTGTACCAGTCACCCATTGTATCAACTCTTCTCTAACACTAACCTCACCTAGTTTCTCTCTCCTGTCTAATCTCCCAGTTATTGTCCTCTCCTGTCTCACTTAGAACTCTCTCCTAGTGTTTCTCCTGTACTCTCTCTCATCTCTCCCATGTTCCTCCCTTCCCTTCTTCTTTAATTTCTCCCAGTCTTTCCCCTCTCCTCTCTCTCTCTAATCTCTCCCAGTGCTTCTCCTCTCCACACTCTGTAATCTCTCCCATTGTTTCTCTGCTCCCCTATCTCTGAAATCCCTCCCGTCATTCCCCTCCCCCTCTCTCCAATCTCTCCTCATGTTTCCCCTTTTCTCTCTCTCTAATCTCTCCTAGAATTTCCCATGTCCTCTCTGTCTATCTAATGTCTCCCACTGGTTGCCTCCTCCTCTCTCGCTCATTCCCAATGTACCCGCTCTCCTCTCCATGATCTCTCTCTAATCTCTCCCAGTTTTTCTGTTCTCCTCTCTAATCTCACCCAATGTTTCTCCTCTGTAATCTTTCTTACTGTTTCTCCTCTCCTCTCTCTCTAATCTTTCCCACTGTTCCCCTCTCTCTAATGTCTCCCAGTGTTTCCCCTCTATTCTCTCTTCTCTGCCAATGTGTCCTCTCTCCTTTCTCTCTCTCTTTCTAATATCTCCCAGTGTTGCTCCGCTCTCTCCCTATCCACTCCCAGTGTTTCCCCTCTCTTCTCTCTCTAATCTCCCCCAGTATTTCTTCCGAAATTGGATTGCATACTTGTAACACAAAAATTGAATGGGGATGAAGGATTAGAAGCCTCTTGAATATACTCAGAAAGGAAGTGATGGGCTGAATGGGTTCCCTTACCCTTAAAACTAAAGCAGCTGAATCAAGGCAAAATGCAAGTAAAGCAAATACTGCGAGCAGCGTCATATAGACAATGATGGACATCCCCGACATGCAAATAACCAAAATATGTCCAGAGGTATCTCTGCGACCTTCAGTCTCAGTGTTCGATCTATGATTTCCTCCTCTTCTTTTCTTGACCACACCTTTGGAGATCCAAAAGAAAGTGAACTCAACAGACCACGTACCCAGTCAAAACCGTCCATATTCGTGGAGGGGGAGCAGCGGTCATATTTCTCTCGTAGCATCTCAAGATGTGCGGAGTTGAGGCCGTATCCGGTTTTGCCAGCGGGATTCATCGATGCCAGCTTGAACATCTCAGTCAGCCGGCCTGTCACGCCAACCTGCGGAAAGGCACAGATTTAGTCTGAACCCTTGGAGTTTATCAACAGCAGTCAGAACACTCTTGTACCTCTCCTGCTTTTAAACATCCAGCTCATTCAGACAGCTGAATACATCGGTAGGTTATGCAATCTTAGCACGCCAAGCATCACCGGCGATTATATCTTTGTGTGGCAGCTCCCATGGAGAAGAAAGCTCTTTCAATGCATTGCGGAGCTCGCAAATATGGGAGAGGATCTCTCACCAAGACAACCATCATCACACAAAGCAGTAAACAGGCACAAATTTACAGGGAGTTGTTTTAACCACAATTCACGATTTTCACTGCTTGGTCGGATGCTGCAATTAACTCAGGCAGCATCATTTTGGCAACAAGGGCTTCACAGTGCAGGATGCAGTGGCTGACCTGGATGCCAGGATTCAGTTATTTCACCATACTCATGAATGCTTTGACTTTTCCCATCATGGAAGCTGATCCATCAGTGCTTTTGTCCCAGTAAAGGTTGTTTTTCTCTGGATAGGCATTTGTGACATAAATAGTTCCCTGTCCCATTGCATGACAATGTGGAGGTGCCATGAAGATATAATAATGCCTGTAACGTTATTGCGAGTTATTTTAAATTAGAGTTTAATGGTGTCTTTGTCTATGTGTGTGTGTGTGTGTGTTAATTGGATTGAAGGCAGCTGGTCTAGACGCATTGATGTATAGAAGAAAAGGAGGTTTGAAATGGTAAATAGATAAACATAGAGGAAAAGAAGGTGAGGTATAAAGGGGGAAATTTGCATTTTTAAATGGGCCATTCAAAGGAGCGGGTGAAATATTAAACCTAACCGGGTGAATCTCAGAAACAACGTGCTTACTATTAAAGAGGGTAAAGTCTCCACACGGTAAATCCTGAATCTGTCCGCGATGACCCAGAGCTGAAAGAAACTCATTTTTAATGTGGCTGTTCAGGCTGTGCTGTACCAGGTGTCCATTTTAATCTATGTGTCTTACTGTGACCTTAGCAGGGTCTAACTTGGGATCAGATTAATTAGGAGAATTTTGTAGATATTACAGTGGTAATTTTGTAAATATATATATGTGCTTACAATCTTTCTTGTATTAATTACTGTTTAATTTAGTTTAATAAAAAACTTCTTGATACTAGGTGGTCTTATTATTACTGAATTCAAAGCCTGTATCTCGAAACATACAAATTGAAAAAATGGGTTATGACAGTTGTTCCAAGTTTCCCTCTGAGATTTGAACAGCTCAGCAACACCCATCAGCTGTGTTATAATAGAGACATTGTGGCTTTGTCACTGGGCTGGTGGCCCAGGGCAACGTTCTGGGGGCCCCAGTTTGAATCCCACATCAGCAGATGGTACAGGTTGAATTCCATTTTTTTAAAAAAAAAACTTCTGATGATGACCACAAAGCCATTGTCGATTGTTGTAAAAAAAAAATACCATCTGGTTCACTGATGTCCTTTTGGGAAGTAAATCTGACATGCTGACCTGCCCTAGCAGACATGTGACTCCTCATCTGCAGCAACGTTGTTGACTCTTAAAAGCCCTGTGGACAAGGGCAATCCGGGATAGGCAATAAATGTTGGCGTAGCCAGCGACGCCCACATCCACACGAGCCAATAATGAATAAAAATCAGGTGAGAGTGACTGCCCTTGACATCAAGGCTGTATTTGACCTAGTGTGGCAGAAAGAAGCCCTGGCAAAATTGGAGTCAATTGAATTCAAGGGGAAAACCCTCTCCTGTTCAGAGTCATACCTAGCACAAAGGAAGCTGGTTGTGGTTGTTCGAGGTCAATAATCTCAGCTCTATCCACATCTCTCTCCTACCCTCTCTCACAAATCTCTCGCAGTGTTTCTCTTCCGTCTCTCTGTAATCTCTTCCATTGTTTCTCCCTTTCTATCACTCTCTAATCTCTACAAGTGTTTCTCTTCTGCTCTCTCTAAATGCTCCCAGTGTTTTTCCTCTCCCCTCTCTCTAGTCTCTCCCACTGTTTCTCCTTTCCTTTCTCTCATCTTTCCCGGTGTTCTGCTCTCCTCCCTCTAATCTCTCCCAGTGTTTCTCCTCTCCTTTCTCCTCTCCTTTCTCTCATCTCTCCCAGTGTTCTCCTCTCCTCCCTCTAATTTTTCCCAGTGTTTCTCCTCTCCCCTCTCATTAATCTTTCCCAGTGTTTCTCCTCTCCTTTCTCTCATCTCTCCCAGTGTTACTCCTCTCCACACTCTGTAATCTCTCCTACTGTTCCTCCTCTCCTCTCTCACTCTAAATTTTCCCACTGTCCCCCTCTCTCTCTCTAATTTCTCCCAGTGTTTTCCCTCTCCTCTCACTTCTCTCTCAATGAGTCCCTCTCCTCTCTCTCTATAATGTCTCGCAGTGCTGCTGCCCTCTCTCTCTAACCACTCCCAGTGTATCTCCTCTCCTCTCTCTCTAATCTCCCCCAGTGTGTCAAGTGAATTTGGAATGCATACTAGTAACACAAAATTTGAATGGGGATGAAGGATGAGAAGCCTCTTGAATATACTCAAATTGGAGACAATGGGATGAAGCGGCTCCTTTTCCCTTGAAACTAAAAGCACCTGAATCAAGACAAAATGTAAGTGAAGGAAATACTGTGAGCAGCGATTTACTGACAAAGATGGGTATACCCGACCTGCAAGTAACCAAAATATGTCCATTAGTATCGCTGCGATCTTCACTTTCAGTGTTCAGTCTATGATTTCCTCCTGTTCTTTTCTTGGCCACATCTTTGGCAATCCAAAAGAAAGTGAACTCAACAGATCACGTACAAAGTCTAAACTGTCCATATTCGCGGAGGGGGGGTGGCAGCAGTCGGATTTCTCTCGCAGCATATCAATGTGCGCGGAGTTGAGGCCGTGTCTGATTTTTCCAGTGGGATTCGCCGATGTCAACTTGAACATCTCAGTCCGCCCACCTGCCACTCCAGCCTGCGGAAAGGCAAAGATTTTGTCTGAACCCCTGAAGTTTATCGCTAGCAGTCAGAACACTCTTGTACCTCTCCTGCTTTTTAACATCCAGCTCATTCAGACCGCTGAATACATTGGTAGGTTATGCAAGCTTAGCACGCCAAGAATCACCGCTGATTATATCTTTGTGTGGCAGCACCCGTAGAGTGGAAAGCTCTTTCAATGCATGCAGAGCTCACAAACATGGGACAGGACCTCACCCCGAAACAACTATCATCACACAAAGCAGTGAACAGGCGCAATTTCACAGGGCGCGGTTTTTTCCACAATTCACCATTTTCACTGTTTGGTCAGATGCTGCATTTAACTCAGGCGGCATCATTTTGGCAACAAGAGCTTCACAGTGCAGGATACAGTGGCTGGCCTGGATGCCAGAATTCAGTTATTTCACCATACATGGACTTTTTCCATCATGGAAGCTGATCCATCAATGCATTTGGCCCAGTAAAGGTCATTTTCCTCCGGATAGGCACTTCTAACATGAATGGTTCCCAATCCCATCTCATGACCATATGGTGTTGCCAAGAAAAAATAATAATGTCGATAATGTTATTGGGAGTTATTTTAAAACAGAGTTTAGTGGGGCCTTTTTCTATGTGTGTTTGTGTGTGTGTGTGTGTGTGCTTGTGTGTGTGTGTGTGTGTATGTGTGTGTTAATTGGATTAAAGCCAGCTGCTCAAGAGGCATTTATGTTTAGAAGAAAAGTAGGTTTGAAATGGTAATTAGATAAACATAGGGAAATAGAAGGAAAGTTGTAAAGGGTCAATGTGCATTTTAATATAGACCCTTGAAAGGAGCAGCTGAAATATTACACATATCCAGGTGAAGCTCAGAAACAACGTGTCCATTTTTTTCAAAGCATTCTAGTAAAGAGGGTATTATGAAAGGGTTTCATTGTTAGAAGTTTTAAAGCTAAAAAAAAATAGTGATAATGAGAATTTGCATTCAAATAGGAAAATATGCATAAGAGAAGAGAAGGATGTTTGGAAAAGAAGGAGGTATTATAAGATCTAATGTCTCCAAGTGGTAAGCCCAAAGTCTGTCCGCAAGGACCCAGTGCTGAAACAAACTCATTTTTAATGTTGGTGTTCAGGCTGTGCTGTGCCAGGTGTCAGTTTAAATCTGTGTTTTACTGTGACATTACCAGGGTCAAACTCAGGGTTAGTTTAATTATGTGATTTTTGTAGTTATAATAGTAGCAATTTTGTAGACATATATATGTGCTTACAATCTTTCTTGCATTAATAAATGTTCAATTTAGTTTAATAAAAATCTTCTTGATACTAGGTGGTCTTATTATTACTGAATTCAAAGCCGGCATCTCGAAACATACAAATTGAAAAATGGGTTATGACAGTTGTTTCAAGTTTCCCTCTGAGATTTGAACAGCTCAGCCCCTCCCATCACCCGTGTCATAATAGTGACATTCTGGTATTGTCACTGGGCTGGTGGCCCAGAGTAACAGTCCGGTGTCCTCAGTTTGAATCCCCCATTAGCAGATGGTGAAACTTGAATTCAATTTAAAAACAAATCTTCTGATGATGACCACAAAGCCATTGCAGATTGTTGTTAAAAAGAATAACATCTGGTTCATTGATGTCCTTTTGAGATGTAAATCTGCCATTTTGACTTGGCCTGGCCGACATGTAACTCCTGACCTGCAGCAATGTGTTTGAAATTTAAATAGCCTCTGAACAAGGGCAATCAGGGATGGGCAATAAGTGTTCACCTTGCCAGCGATGCCCACATCCCCATGAACAAATAATATGTAAATATCAGGTGAGAGTGACTGCCCTTGACATCAAGACCACATTTGACCGATTGTGGCAGCAAGGGACCCTTTCAATATTGGAGTCAATGGAAACCAAGGGTAAAACCCTCTGCTATTCATAGTCATACCTAGCACATAGGAAGATTGTGCTGGTTGTTGGAGGTCAATAATCTCAGCTCTATCCTAATGGCTCTCTTCTCCTCTCTCTCTAATCTCTCGCAGTGATTCTCTTCTCTTTCTCTGTCAACTCTTCCATTGTTTCTCCCTTTCTATCACTCTCGAATCTCTCCAAGTGTTTCTCTTTGGCTCTCTCTAAGTTCTCCCAGTCTTTTTCCTCTGCTCTCTCTAAGCTCTCCCAGTGTTTCTCCTCTTGCATCTCTCTAATCTCCCCCAATGTTTCTCCTCTCCTTTCTCTCATCTCTCCCAATGTTTCTGCTCTCCCCTCTCATCTCTCGCAGTGTTTCACCTCTCCATACTCGGTAATCTCTCATACAGTATCTCCGTGCCTCTCTCACTCTCTAATCTCTCCCACTGTCCCCCGCTCTCTCTCTCTCTCTCTCTATTGTCTCCCAGTGTTTCCCCTCTCCTCTCTTCTGTCCCAATGAGTCCCCACTCCTCTCTCTCTCTCTCTATCTAATATCTCCCCGTGTTGCTCCACTCTCCCTCTAACAAGTCCTAGTGTATCTCCACTCAGCTATCTCTAATCTCCCACAGTGTTTCAGGTGAAATCGGATTGAATGAGATGTTCAACACAAAAATTGAATGGTGATGAAGGATTAGAAGCCTCTTGAATATACGATAAACAGAGACAATGGGCTGAATTGGCTCACTTTCCCTTGAAAATAAGAGCACCTGAATCAAGGCAAAATGTAAATGAAGCAAATACTGTGAGCAGTGTCTTACCGACAATGATGGATATTCCCGACATGCAAATAACCAAAATATGTCCAGTGGTATCTCTGTGATCTTCACTTTCAGTGATCCCAATCTATGATTTTCTCCTGTTATTTTCTTGACCACGTCTTTGTCGATCCGAAAGAAAGTGAACTCAACAGATCACGTACCCAGTCAAAGCCGTCCTTATTTGTGGTTGGGGAGCAGCCATCGGATTTCTCCTGTAGCATCTCAAGATGTGGGGAGTTGATGCCGTGTCCAGTTGTGCAAGCGGGATTCATCGTTGCCAGCTTGAACATCTCAGTCGGCCCGTCTGCCAATCCACCCTGCTGAAAGACACAGATTTGATCTGAACCCTTAGACTTTATCGGTGGCTTTCAGAATGCTCTTGTACTGCTCCTGCCTTTTCACATCCAGCTCATTCAGACAGCTGAATACATTGATAGGTTATGAAATTTTAGCAAGCCAAGAATCACCGCTGATTATATCTTTGTGTGACAGCTCCCGTGGAGAGGAAATCTCTTATAACGCGTTGCGGAGCTCGCAACCATGGGAGATGAACTCTTTTCGAGATAAAACATCTTCACACAAAATAGTAAACAGGTGAGATTTTGCAAAGCATGGTTTTTTCCACAATTCACAATTTTCACTGTTTGGTCGGATGTTGTAATTAACTCAGGCGGCGTCATTTTAACAACAAGGGCTTCACAGTGCAGATTGCAGTGGTGACCTGGATGGTAGGATTCAGTCATTTCCCTTTACCCATGAATGCTTTGACATTTCCCTTCATGGAAGCTGATCCATCAGCGTATTTGGCCCAGTAAATGTTGTTTTCCTCCAGATAGGCAGTTCTGACATGAAGGGTTCCCTCGCCCATCTCGTGACCATGCGGTGGTGCCAAGAAAATAACATAATGTTGATAACGTTATTCGGAGTTATTTTAAAATAAAGTTTAGTTGTGTCTTTGTCCATGTGTGTGTGTGTCTTAATTGGATTAAAGCCAGCTGGTCTAAAGGCATTGATGTATAGAAGAGAAGTAGGGATTGAAATGGTAATTAGATAAACAAAGGGGAATAGAAGGAGAGGTGTAAAGGGGGCAATAAGCATTTTTAAATAGACCATTCAAAGGAGCGGGAGAAATATTACACCTAACCTGGTGAAGCTCAGAATCAATGTGTCTATTTTTTTTTCAAATATTACTAGTAAAGAGGGTATTGTGAAAGGGTTTTATTGTTAGAAAATTAATATAAAAAAACCCTAGTGATAATGAGAATTTGCACTCAAAGAGGACAGCATGTATAATAGAAGAGAAGACTGTTTGTAAAAGAGGTAGGAATAAAAGATCTAAAGTCTGCAGCCAGGAAGCCTCCCTTCCATCTGCAAGGATCCAGAGCTGAAAGAAACTAATTTTTAATGTGGCTGTCCAGGCTGTGCTGTACCAGATGTATGTTTAAATCTATGTGTCTTACTGTGACCTTACCAGGGTCTAATTGGGGCGTCAGATTAATTAGGGGATTTTTGTAGTTATTATAGTAGTAATTTTGTAGAAATATGTTTGTGCTTACAATCTTTTTTGCATTAATAAATGTTTAATTTAGTTGAATAAAAAACTTCTTGAGACTAAGTAGTCTTATTATTACTGAATTCAACACCTGCATCTCAAAACATACAAATTGAAAAAAATGTGTTATGACAGTTGTTTCAAGCTTCCCTCTGAGATTTGAACAGCTCAGCCCCTCCCATCAACTGTGTCATAATAGTGTCATTGTGGTATTGTCACTGGGCTGGTGGCCCAGGTTAATGCTCCACGGGTCCCAGTTTGAATCACCCATCAGCAGATGGTGAAACTTGAATTCAATTTTAAAAAACGTCTGTTGATGACCACAAAGCCATTGGAGATTGTTGTTAAAAAAATACCATCTGGTTCACTGATGTCCTTTCAGGAAGGAAATCTTCCATCTTGACTTGGCCAGGCTGACATGTGACTCCTGACCCATAGCAACGTGTTTGACTCTTAAATGCCATCTGAACAAGGGAAATTAGGGATGGGCAATAAATGTTGGCCTAGCCAGCGACGCCCACATCCCCATGAACAAATAATAAATAAATATCAGGTGAGAGTGACTGCCCTTGACATCAAGACCACAATTGACCGTGCGTGGCATCAAGGGGCGCTTTCAAATGTGGAGTCAATGGCAACCAAGGGGAAAACCCTCTGCTGTTCATAGTCATACCTAGCACAAAGGAAGATTGTGATGGTTGTTGGTGGTCAATAATCTCAGCTCTATCCTAATGGCTCTCCTCTCCTCTCTCCCTCTAATCTCTCGCAGTGATTCTCTTCTCTCTCTCTGTCACCTCTTCCATTGTTTCTCCCTTTCTATCACTCTCTAATCTCTCCAAGTGTTTCTCTTCTGCTCTCTCTAAGTTCTCCCAGACTTTTTCCTCTCCCCTCTCTCTAAGCTCTCCCAGTGTTTCTCCTCTTGCATCTCTCTAATCTCTCCCAGTGTTTCTCCTCTCCTTTCTCATCTCTCCCAGTTTTTCTGCTCTCCTCTCTCATCTCTCGCAGTGTTTCTCCTCTCCACACTCGGTAATCTCTCCTACAGTATCTCCGTGCCTCTCTCACCCTCTAATCTCTCCCACTGTCCCTCTCTCTCTCTCTCTCTCTAATGTCTCCCAGTGTATCCCCTCTCCTCTCTCTTCTCTCCCAGTGAGTCCCCTCTCCTCTCTCACTCTCTCTCTCTTTTTCTAATATCTCCCAGTGTTGCTCCACTCTCTCTCTAACCACTCCCAGTGTATCTCCACTCAGCTCTCTCTAATCTCCCACAGTGTTTCAGCTGAAATTGGATTGAATGCCCGTAACACAAAAATTGAATGGGGATGAAGGATTAGAAGCCTCTTGAATATACAATAAACGGAGACAATGGGCTGAATTGGCTCACTTTCCCTTGAAAATAAGAGCACCTGAAGTAAGGCAAAATGTAAATGAAGCAAATACTGCGAGCAGTGTCTTACCGACAATGATGGATATTCCCGACCTGTAAATTACCAAAATATGTCCAGTGGTATCTCCGTGATCTTCACTTTCAATGATCAATCTATGATTTTCTCCTGTTCTTTTCTTGACCACATCTTTGTCGATCCAAAAGAAAGTGAACTCAACAGATCATGTACCCAGTCAAAGCCATCCTTATTTGTGGATGGGGAGCAACCATCGGATTTCTCCTGTAGTGTCTCAAGATGTGGGGAGTTGATGCCGTGTCCAATTGTGCAAGCGGGATTCATCGTTGCCAGCCTGAACATCTCAGTCTGCCACTCCAACCTGCTGAAAGACACAGATTTGATCTGAACCCTTAGACGTTATCGGTGGCTTTCAGAATGCTCTTGTACCGCTCCTGCCTTTTCACATCCAGCTCATTCAGACAGCTGAATACATCGATAGGTTATGCAATTTTAGCAAGCCAAGAATCACCACTGATTATATCTTTGTGTGACAGCTCCCTTAGAGAGGAAAGCTCTTATAACAAATTGCAGAGCTCGCAACCATGGGAGATGAACTCTCCCCGAGATAAAACATCTTCACACAAAATAGTCAACAGGTGGGATTTTGCAAAGCATGGTTTTTTCCACAATTCACGATTTTCAGTGCTTGGTCGGATGCTGCAATTAACTCAGGCAGCGTTATTTTGGCAACAAGGGCTTCACAGTGCAGGATGCAATGGCTGACCTGGATGGTAGGATTCAGTTATTTCCCCTCACCCATGAATGCTTTGACATTTCCCATCATGGAAGCTGATCCATCAGCGTTTTTGGCCCAGTAAGAGTTGTTTTCCTCCAGATAGGCACTTCTGACATGAAGGGTTCCTTCGCCCATCTCGTGACCATGTGGTGGTGCCAAGAAGATGACATAATGTTGATAACGTTATTCGGAGTTATTTTAAAATAGAGTTTAGTTGTGGCTTTGTCTATGTTTGTGTGTGTCTTAATTGGATTAAAGCCAGCTGGTCTAGAGGCATTGATGTATAGAAGAGAAGTAGGTTTGAAATGGTAATTAGATAAACATAGGGGAATAGAAGGAGAGGTGTAATGGGGGCAATAAGCATTTTTAAATAGACCATTCAAAGGAGCGGGAGAAATATTACACCTAACAGGGTGAAGCTCAGAATCAATGTGTCTATTTTTTTTCAAATCTTACTAGCAAAGAGGGTATTGTGAAAGGGTTTTATTGTTAGAAAATTAAAATAAAAAAAACCCTAGTGATAATGAGAATTTGCACTCAAAGAGGACAATACGTATAAGAGAAGAGAAGGCTGTTTGTAAAAGAAGGAGGGATTAAAAGATCTAGATTGTCCAACTGGTAAGCCCCAAGTCTGTCCACGAGCACCCAGAGCTGAAACAAACTCATTTTTAATGTGGCTGTTCAGGCTGTGCTGTGCCGGGTCTCTGTTCAAATGTTTGTGTTTTACTGTGACCTTACCAGGGTCTATCTGGGGTCAGATTAATTAGGGAATTTTTGTAGATATTACAGTAGTAATTTTGTGGACATATATATGCTTACAATCGTTCTTGCATTAATAAATGTTTAATTTAGTTTAATAAAAAACTTCTTGAGACTAGGTGGTCTTATTATTACTGAATTCAAAGCCTGAATTTCGAAACATACAAATTGAAAAAATGTGTTTTGACAGATGTTTCACGTTTCCTTCTGAGATTTTAGCAGCACAGCCCCTCTCATCAGTTGTGTAACTGTGGTATTGTCACTGGGCTGGTGGCCCCAGGTAACGCTCCAGGGGCCCCAGTTTGAATCCCCCATCAGCAGATGGTGAAACTTGAATTCATTTTTAAAAAAACCTCGGATGGTGACCACAAAACCATTGTAGATTGTTGTTAACAAAAATAAACATCTGATTCATTGATGTTCTTTTGGGAAAGAAATCTGCCATTTTGACTTGGCCATGCCGACATGTAACTCCTGACCCACAGCAACGTTGTTGACTCTTAAATGCCCTCTGAACAAGGGCAATCAGGGATGGGCAATAAATGTTGGCCTTGCCAGCGACACCCACATCCCCATGAATAAATAATAAGTAAATATCAGGTGAGAGAGACTGCCCTTGACATCAAGATCGCATTTGGCCTAGCATGGCATCAAGGGGCCCTTTCAAAATTGGAGTCAATGGAATCCAAGGAGAAAACTCTCTTCTGCTCATAGTCATACCTCGCAAGGAAGATTGTTGTGGTTGTTGGACATCAATAATCTCAGCTCTATCCTAATGGCTCTCCTCTCTCTCCAGTCTCTCGAAGTATTTCTCTTCTCCCTCTCTGTGACGTCTTCTATTGATTCTCTATCACGTCTAATCTCTCCAAGTGTTTCTCTTCTGCTCTCTCTAAATGCTCCAAGTGTTTTTCCTCTCCCCTCTCTCTAAAATCTCCCAGTGTTTCTCATCTGCACTCTTTCTCTCTCTCTCTAATCTCTCCCACATTTTCTACTCTCCCTCTCTCTCAGGGCTTCTACTCTCTTTCTTTAATCTCTCGCACTGCTTTTGCTCTCTCTTTTCTCTCTCTCTAATCACTCCCATTGTTTCAGCTCTCGTCTCTCGCTAATCTCTCCCAGTGTTTCCCCTCTCACTCTCACTCTCTAAACTGTCCGTGTTTCTCAGCTCACTTTCTAAACTCTCCCACTCTTTCTCTTCTCTTGTCTCTCTCTAATCTCTCCATCTATTTCTCCTTTCCTCTTTCTCTATAATCCAACAGTGTGCCTGCATTCCTCAATCTGCAGTCATTTTAAGTGTTTCTTGCCTATTTGCCTTCCAACTTTCCTGATTGTTCCCCTATTCTCTCTCTCCCTAGTCCCCCAGTGTTTTGCCAGCAATCTACCTCAAACCTAACCACTATTATTGTGCTTGGCACCCTTTCTAACCTCTCAGTATTTTCTGTGTTTCTCCTCTACTCTCTCTGTAATCCCTCCCATCGATCCCCTCCCCATCTCTCTAATCTCTCCCAGTGTTTCCCCTCTCCTCTATCTTCTCTCCCAATGTGTCCCCTCTCCTCTCTCCCTCCCTGCGTAATATTTCCCAGTGTTGTTTCTCTCTTTCTCTAATCTCCCCCAAGTCTTCAGGTTAAATTGGATTGCAAAATTGTAACACAATATTTGAATGGGGATGAAGGATTCGAAGTCTCTTGAATATACTCAAAAAAGAGACCAGGGGCTGTATAGGCCCCCTTTCCCTTGAAACTAAAAGCACCGGAATCAAGGCAAAATGCAAGTGAAGGAAATACTGCAAGCAGCCTCTTACTGACAACATTCAATATTTCCGACTTGCAAATAATTAAAATATATCCAGTGGTATCTCTGCGATCTTCACTTTCAGAGTTTGATCTATGATTTCATCCTATTCTTTGGTGATCCAGAAGAAAGTGAACTCAACAGATCACGTACCCTGTCAATACTGTCCATATTCGTGGAGGGGGAGCAGCAGTTGGATTTCTCTCGTAGCATCTCAAGATGTGCAGAGTTGCAGCTGTATCCGGTTTTGCCAACGGGATTAGCCGATGCCAGCTTGAACATCTCAGTCGGCCTGCCTGTCACTCCACTCTGTGGAAAGTCACAGATTTAGTCTGAACGCTTCGAGTTTGTCAGCAGCAATCAGAAAGTTCTTGTTCCTCTCCTGCTATTAAACATCCAGCTCATTCAGACAGCTGAATACATCGGTAGGTTATGCAAACTTAGCACGCCAAGAATCACCGCCGATTATATCTTTGTGTGGCAGATCCCGTGGAGAGGAAAGCTCTTTTAATGCATTGCGGAGCTCGCAAACATGGGAGAGGACCTCAGCCCGAGACAACCATCTTCGCACAAAACAGTAAACTGGCTGATTTTACATGGTGTGGTTTTTTTTCCACAATTCACGAGTTTCACTGATTGGTTGAATGCTGCAATTAACTGAGGCGGCGTTGTTTTGACAACAAGGGCTTCACGGTGCAGGATGCAGTGGCTGACCTGGATGCCAGGAATTGGTTATTTCACTTTACTCATGAATGCTTTGACTTTTCCCATCATGGAAGCTGATCCATCAGTGCATTTGGCCCAGTAAAGGTTGTTTTCCTCTGGATGGGCAGCAGTTACATGAATGGTTCCCTCACATGTGACCATGTGATGGTGCCAAGAAAACATAAAAATGCCTATAACGTTATTGGGAGATTTTTAAAAATAGTTTAGTGGTGCCTTTGCCTATATGTGTGTGTGTGTCTTAATTGGATTAATGCCATCTGGTCTAGAGGCATTGATGTATAGAACAGGGGTAGGATTTAAATAGAAATTAGATAAACGTGGAGAATAAAAGGTGATGTGTAAAGGGGGCAATTTTCATTTTAAATAGACCATTCAAAGGAGCTAGTGAAATATTAAACCTAACTAGGTAAAGCTCAGAAACAATGTGTCTAAGCTTACTTGTAATGAAGATATTATGAAAGGTATATTTTGTTAGAGAGTTAAAGTTTTACAAAAACCTAGTGATAATGAGAATTTGCATTCAAAGAGGACAATATGTATAAGAGAAAAGAAGGCTGTTTGTAAAATAAGGAGGGATTATAAGATCTTACGTCTCCAGCCGGTAAGCCCCAAGTCTGTCTGCGAGGATCCAGAGCTGAAAGAAACTCATTTTCAATGTGGCTGTCCAGGCTGTGCTGTACCAGGTGTTGGTTTAAATCTATGTGTTTTACTGTGACCTTAGCAGGGTCTAATTGGGGGTCAGATTAATTAGGGGATTTGTGTAGTTATTATATTAGTAATTTTTTTGACATATATATGTACTTACAATCTTTCTTGCGTTAATAAATGTTTAATTTCATTTAATGAAAAAACTTCTTGAGACTAGGTGGTCTTATTATTACTGAATTCAAAGCCTGCCTCTCGAAACATATGAACGGGAAAAAATGGGTTATGGTAGTTGTTTCAAGTTTCCCTCTGAGATTTGAACAGCTCAGCCCCTCCCATCAGCTATGTCATAATAGTGACATTGTGGTATTGTCACTGGGCTGGTGACCCAGGTTAACACCCCAGGTTTCTCTGCGATCCTCACTCTCAGTGTTCGATCTATGATTTCTTCCTGTTCTTCTCTTGACCACATCTTTGCTGATCCAAAAGAAAGTGAACTCAACTGATCATGTATCCAGTCTAAACCGTCCATATTCACGGAGGGGGAGGAACAGTTGGATTTCTTTCGCAGCGTATCAATGTGTGCGGAGTTGAGACCATATCCGATTTTACCAGCGGAATTCTCTGATGCCAGCTTGAACATCTCAGTCGGCCCGCCTGCCACTCCACCCTGCAGAAAGGCACAGATTTAGTCTGAATCCTTGGAGTTTATCGGTGGCAGTCAGAATGCTCCTCAAACTCTCCTGCTTTTTAACATCCAGCTCATTCAGACACTGAATACTTCGATAGGTTATGCAATCTTAGCACGCCAAGAATCACCGCCGATTATATCTTTGTGTGGCAGCTCCTGTAGAGAGGAAAGCTCTTTCGATGCATTGCAGAGCTCGCAAACATGGGAGAGGACCTCTCCCCGAAATAACCATCTCCACAGAAACAGTGAACAGGTGCAAATTTACAGGGAATTGTTTTTTCCACAATTCAAAATTTTCACTGTCTGGTTGGATGCTGCAATTAACTGAGGTGGTGTCATTTTGACAGCCAGGGCTTCACAGTGCAGGATGCATTGGCTGACGTGGATGCCATGATTCAGATATTTCAACTTATTCATGAATGCTTTGACTTTTCCCATCATGGAAACTGATTAATCAGTGCATTTGGCCCAGTAAAGGATGTTTTCCTCTGGATAGGCATTGGTGACATGAAAGGTCCCCTCACCCACCGTGTGCCCAGGTGGTGTTGCCAAGAATATATAATAATGCCCATTACATTATTGGGAGTTATCTTAAAATAGTTTAGTTGTGTCTTTGCCTATATGTGTGTGTGTGTGTGTGTGTGTGTGTGTGTGTCTTAATTGGATTAATGCCATCTGGTCTAGAGGCACTGATGCATAGAAAAGAAGTAGGTTTGAAATGGTAATTAGTTAAACAAATGGGAATAGAAGAAGTGGTGTAGAAGGGGCAATTTGCATTTTTAAACAGACCATTCAAAGGAGTGAGTGAAATATTACACCGAACCGGGTGAAGCACAGAAATAACGTGTCTATTTTTTTTCAAAGCTGAGTAGTAATGAAGATATTATGAAAGGCATTTTTTGTTAGAGAGTTAATGTTTTACAAAAACTTAGTGATAATGAGAATTTGCATGCAAAGT
This sequence comes from Carcharodon carcharias, assembly GCF_017639515.1. Taxonomy (NCBI): domain Eukaryota; kingdom Metazoa; phylum Chordata; class Chondrichthyes; order Lamniformes; family Lamnidae; genus Carcharodon; species Carcharodon carcharias. The sequence continues at coordinate 22,925,283 of NC_054490.1, forward strand.
GGACAATTTGTATAAGAGAAGGGAAGGCTGTTTGTAAAAGAATGAGGGATTATAAGATCTTAAGTCTCCAGCCGGTAAGCCTCAAGTCTGTCTGCAAGGATCCAGAGCTGAAAGAAACTCATTTTTAATGTGGCTGTCCAGGCTGTGCTGTGCCAGGTGTCTGTTTAAATCTATGTGTTTTACTGTGACCTTAACAGGGTCTAATTGGGGTGTCAGATTAATTAGCGGATTTTTGTAGTTATTATATGAGTAATGTTGTTGACATATATATGTGCTTACTATCTTCCTTGTGTTAATAAATGTTTAATTTAGTTTAATGAAAAACTTCTTGAGACTAGGTGGTCTTATTATTACTGAATTCAAAACCTGCATCTCGAAACAATTGAATTGAAAAAATTGGTTATGAAAGTTGTTTCAAGTTTCCCTCTGAAATTTGAACAGCTCAGCCCTGCCCATCAGCTGTGTCACAATAGAGACATTGTGGTATTGTCCCTGGGCTGGTGGCCCAGCGTGACGCTCCAGGTTTCTCTGCGATCTTCACTTTCAGTGTTTGATCTATGATTTCTTCCTATTCTTTTCTTGACCACATCTTTGGTGATCCAAACGAAAATGAACTCAACAGATCAAGTACCCAGTCAAAACCGTCCATATTCGTGGAGGGGGAGCAACAGTCGGATTTCTCTCGCAGCGTATCAATGTGTGCAGAGTTGAGGCCGTATCTGATTTTGCCAGTGGAATTCGCCGATGCCAACTTGAACATCTCAGTCGGCCCGCCTGCCACTCCACCCTGCGGAAAGGCACAGATTTATTCTGAATCCTTGGAGTTTATCAGCAGCATTCAGAACGCTCTTGTACCTCTCCTGCTTTTTAACATCCAGGTCATTCAGACAGCTGAATACATCGGTAGGTTATGCAAACTTAGCACACCAAGAATCACCGCTGATTATATCTTTGTGTGGCAGCTCCCGTGGAGAGGAAAGCTCTTTCAACGCATTTCAGAGCTCGTAAACATGGGAGAGGACATCTCCCCGAGACAACCATCTTCACAAAAGCAGTGAACTGGTGCAAATTTATAGGGAATTGTTTTTTCCACAATTCACAATTTTCACCGTCTGGTTGGATGCTGCAATTAACTCAGGCGGCATCATTTTGACAACAAGGGCTTCACAGTGCAGGATGCATTGGCTGACCTGGATGCCAGGATTCAGTTATTTCACCTTACTCATGAATGCTTTGACATTTCCCATCATGGAGACTGATCCATCAGTGCATTTGGCCCAATAAAGGTTGTTTTCCTCTGGATAGGCAGTTGTGACATGAATGGTTCCCTGTCCCATTGTGTGACCATGTGGTGTTGCCAAAAATATATAATAATGTCTATAACATTATTGAGACTTATTTTTAAATAGCTTAGTGGTGCCTTTGCCTATGTATGTGTGTGTGTGTCTTAATTTGATTAAAGCCAGCTGGTCTAGAGGCATTGATGTACAGAAAAGAAGTAGGTTTGAAATGGTAATTAGATAAATATAGGAGAATACATGGTGAGGTGTAAAGGAGGCAATTTTCATTTTTAAATAGACCATTCAAAGGAATGGGTGAAATGTTACACATAACCGGGTGAAGCTCAGAAACAACATGTCGATTTTTTTTCAAAGCTTACTAGTAATGAGGATATTATGAAAGGTGATTATTGTTAGAGATTTATAGTTAAAAAAAAACTAGGGATTAATGAGAATTTGTATTCAAAGAGGACAATATGTATAGGAGAATAGAAGGCTGTTTTTAAAAGTAGGAGGGATTATAAGATATAAAGTCTCCAGCCGGGAAGCCTCAAGTCTGTCTGCAAGGATCCAGAGCTGAAAGAAACTCATTTTTAATGTGGCTTCCATGCTGTGCTGTACCAGGTGTCTGTTTAAATCTATGTTTTTTACTGTGACCTTACCAGGGTCTAATTGGGTGTCAGAATAATTAGGGGATTTTTCTAGTTATTATAGTAGTAATCTTGTTGACATATATATGTGATTACAAGCTTTCTTGCTTTAATAAATGTTTAATTTAGTTTAAGAAAAAAACCTCGAGAATAGGTGGTATTATTACTGAATTCAAAGCCTGCATATCAAAACATACGAATTGAAAAAATGGGTTATGACAGTTGTTTCAAGTTTCCCTCTGAGATTTGAACAGCTCAGCCCTGCCCATCAGCTGTGTAATAAAAGAGACATTGTGGTATTGTCACTGGGCTGGTGGCCCAGGGTAAGGCTCCAGGTTTCTCTGCGATCTTCACATTCAGTGTTCGATCTATGATTTCCTCCGGTTCTTAACTTGACCACACCTTTGGTGATCCAAAAGAAAGTGAACTCAACAGATCACGTACCCACTCAAAACCATCCATATTCGTGGAGGCGGAGCCGCAGTCGGATTTCTCTCGTAGCGTCTCAAGATGTGCGGAGTTGCAGCTGCATCCGATTTTGCCAGCAGGATTCGCTGATGGCACTTTGAACATCTCAGTAGGCCAGCCTGTCACTCCACTCTTTGGAAAGGCAAAAATTAGTTCTGAACCCTTGGAGTTTATCAGCAGCAATAAGAATGTTCTTGTACCTATCCTGCTTTAAAACATCCAGCTCATTCAGACAGCTGAGTACATTGGTAGCTTATGCAAGCTTAGCACGCCAAGAATCATCACCGATTATATCTTTGTGTGGCAGCTCCCATAGAGAAGAAAGTGCTTTCATTGCATTGTGCAGCTCGCAAGCATGGGAGAGGACGTCTCCCTGAGACAAACATCCTCGCACAAAACAGTAAACAGGCTGATTTTAATTTGTGTGGTCTTGTACAAAATTCACGATTTTCACTGTTTGGTGAGATGCTGCAATTAACTGAGATGGCATCATTTTGGCAACAAGGGCTTCACAGTGCAGGATGCAGTGGCTGACCTGGATGCCAGGATTCAGTTATTCCACCATACTCATGAATGCTATGACTTTTCCCATCATGGAGGCTGATCCATTATTGCATTTGGCCAGTAAAGGTTGTTTTCCTTCGGGGAGGCAGTTGTGACATGAAGGGTTCCCTCTCCCATCGTGTGACCATGTGGTGGTTCCAAGAAGATATAATAATGCTGATAACTTTATTGGGAGCTATTTTAAATTAGAGTTTAGTGGTGTCTTTGACGATGTGTGTGTGTGCGTGTGTGTGTTTGTTAATTGGATTAAAGCCAGCTGGTCTAGAGACATCGATGTATAGAAGAGAAGTAGGTTTCAAATGGTAATTAGGGGAATAGAAGGTGAGGCACAAAGGGGGCAATTTACATTTTTAAAAAGCCCATTCAAAGGAGCAACTGAAATATTACACCAAACCAGGTTAAGTTCAGAAACAACGTGTCTATTTTTTTCAATGCTTACTAGTAAAGCGGTTATTATGAAAGGTATTTATTGATAGAGATTTCAAGGATAAAAAAAAAATACCTAGTGATGATGAGAATTTGCATTCAAAGGGGACAATATGTATTTGAGAAGGGAAGGCTGTTTGTAAAAGAATGAGGGATTATAAGATCTAAAGTCTCCAGCCGGGAAGCCTCAAGTCTGTCTGCGAGGATCCAGTGCTGAAAGAAACTCATTTTTAATGTGGCTTCCAAGCTGTGCTGTACCAAGTGTCTGTTTATATCTATGTATTTTACTGTGACCTTATCAGGGTCTAATTGGGTGGTCAGTTTAATTAGGGTTTTTTTGTAGTTATTATAGTAGTAAGTTGTAGCCAAATTGTGCTTACAATCTTTCTTGCATTAATAAGTGTTTAATTTAGTTTAATAAAAAAACTTCTTGAGACTAGATGATCTTATTATTACTGAATTCAAAGCCTGCATCTTGAAACATACAAATTGAAAAAATGTGTTGTAACAGTTATTTAAGTTTCCGTCTGAGATTTGAACAGCTCAGACCCTCCCATCAGCTTTGTCATAATAGAGACATTGTGGTATTGTCACTGGTCTGGTGACCAAGGGTAACACTCCAAGTTTCTCTGCGAACTTCACTTTCAGTGTTCGATCTATGATTTCCTCCTGTTCTTCTCTTGACCAGGTTTTGGCGATCCAAATGATAGTGAAGTCAACAGAACACATATGCAGTCGAAACCTTCCATATTCATGGAGTTGGAGCAGCAGTCGGATTTCTCTCAGTGTGTCTCAAGATGTGCGGATTCACGGCAGAATCCAGTTTTGCCAGCTGGTTCCACCGATTCTAGCTTGAACATTTAAGTCGGCCCGCCTGCCAATCCACCCTGTGGAAAGGCACAGATTTAGTCTGAACCCTTGGAGTTTATCGGCGGCAATCAGAAAGCTCTTGTACACCTCCTGCTTTTTAACATCCAGCTCCTTCAGACAGCCGAATACATCAGTAGGATAGGCAATCTTAGCACACCAAGGATCACCGCTGATTATATCTTTGTGTGGCAGCTCCCGTGGAGAGGAAAGCTCTTTCAATGCATTGCGGAGCTCACAAACATGGGAGAGGACCTCTCCCCGAGACAAACATCTTTGCACAAATCAGTAAACAGGCGTGATTAAACAAGGTGAGGTTTTTTACACAATTCACGATTTTTACTGTTCAGTCTGAGTCTGAAATTAACTCAGTTGGCGTCATTTTGGCTACAAGGACTTCACAGTGCAGGATGCAGTGGCTGACCTGACTGCCAGGATTTAGTTAGTTCACCAAACTCATGAACGCTTTGACTTTTCCCATCATGCAAGCTGATCCATCAGTGCAGTTGTCCCAGTGAAGGTTGTTTTCTTCTGGATAGGCACTTGTGACATGAAGGGTTCCCTCTTCCATTGCATGACAATGTGGTGGTGCCAAGAAGATATAGTAATTCTAAAATGTTATTGGAAGTTACTTTAAAATAGAGTTTAGTGGTGTCTTTGTCTAGATGTGTGTGTGTGTGTTAATTGGATTAAAGCCAGCTGGTCTAGAGGTATTGATGTATAGAAGAGAAGAACGTTTGAAATGGTAATTAGATAAACATAGGGGAATAGAAGATGAGCTGTAAAGGGGGCAATTATGATTTTTTAGTAGACCATTCAAAGGAGCTGGTGTAATATTACACCTAAATGCGTGAAGCTTAGAAACAACTTGCCTATTTTTTTCAAAGCTCACTAGTAAGGAGGGTATTATGAAAGCGTTTCATTGTTAGAAAATTAAAATAAAAAAAAACTAGTGATAATGAGAATTTGCATTCAAATAGGACAATGTGTTTAAGAGAAGAGAAGACTCTTTGTTAAAGAAGGAGAGATTATAACAGATAAAGTCTCCAGCCGTTAAGCCTGAAGTCTGTCTGTGAAAATCCTGAGCTGAAAGAAACTCATCTTTAAAGTGTTTGTTCAGGCTGTGCTGTGCCAGATGTTTCTTTAAATCTTTGTGTTTTACTGTGACTTTACCAGAGTCTAACTGGGTGTCAGATTAATTAGGGGATTTTGTAGTTATTTTAGTAGTAATTTTCTGGACATATGTATGCGCTTATAAACTATCTTGCATTAATAAATGTTTAATTTAGTTTAATAAAAAACTTCTTGAGACTAGGTGGTCTTATTATTACTAAATTCAAAGCCTGCATCTCGAAAAACACAATTTGAAAAAATAAGTTATGACAGTTATTTAAAGTTTCCCTCTGAGATTTGAACAGCTCAGCCCCTCCCTTCAGCTGTGTCATAATAGTGACGTTCTGGTATTGTCACTGGGCTGGTGGTCCAGGGGAATGCTCCAGGGTTTGTCTGCGATTTTCACTTTCAGTGTTCGATCAATGATATCCTCCTGTTCTCCTCTTCATCAATTCTTTGGCGATTCAAATAATAATGTGTTCAATAGAAAAAGTACCCAGTCGAAACCTTCTTTATTTGTGGAGGGTTAGCAGCAGTCAGATTTTTATCATGGTGTCTCAAGATGTGCGGAGTTGCAGCCATATTCGGTTTTGCCTGTGTGATTCGCCAAATCCAGCTTGAACATCTCAGTCAGCCCGCCTGACACCCAACTCTGTGGAAAGCCAGAGATTTGTTCTGAGCACTTGGAGTTTATCAGCGGCAGTCAGAACGAACTTTTACCTCTCCTGCTTTTTAACATCCATCTCATTCAACAGCTAAATGCATCTGTAGATTATGAAAGCTTAGCACACCAAGAATCACCGCCGATCATATCTTTGTGTGGCCGCACCCATAGAGAAGAAATCTCTTTCAATGCATTGCGGAGCTTGTAAATATGGAGAGGACCTCTCCCTGAGACAAACATCTTCAGACATAACAGTAAACAGTCTGATTTTACATGGTGTGGTATTTTTCCACCACAATTCACCATTTTCACTGTTTGGTAAGATGCTGCAATTAACTGAGACGGCGTCATTTTGGCCACAAGGGCTTCACAGTGCAGGTTGCAGTGGCTGAACTGGATGCCAGGATTCAGTTATTTCATCATGCTCATGAATGCTATGACTTTTCCCATCATGGAGGCTGATCCATTAGTGCATTTGGCTCAGTAAAGGTTGTTTTCCTTCGGATGGGCAGTTGTGACATGAAGGGTTCCCTGTCCCATCGTGTGACCATGTGGTGGTTCCAAGAAGATATAATAATGCTGATAACTTTATTGGGAATTATTTTAAAATAGAATTTAGTGGTGTCTTTGACTATGACTGTGTGTGTATCTTAATTGGATTATAGGTGGTCTAGAGGCATTGAGGTATAGAAGAGAAGTAGGTTTCAAATGGTAATTAGGGGAATAGAAGGTGAGGCATAAAGGGGGCAATTTACATTTTTAAAAAGACCATTCAAAGGAGCAAGTGAAATATTACACCAAACCAGGTTAAGCTCAGAAACAACGTGTCTATTTTTCTCAATGCTTACTAGTAAAGCGGGTATTATGAAAGGTATTTATGGTTAGAGATTTCAAGTTTAAACAAAATACTTAGTGAAAATGAGAATTTGAATTCAAAGAGGACAATATGTATTTGAGAAGGGAATGCTGTTTGTAAAAGAATGAGGGAATATAAGATCTCAAGTCTCCAGCCGGGAAACCTCAAGTCTGTCTGTGATGATCCAGAGCTGAGAGAAAATCATTTTTAATGTGGCTTCCAGGCTGTGCTGTACCAAGTGTCTGTTTAAATCTATGTGTTTAACTGTGAACTTATCAGGGTCTAATTGGGGGGTCAGATTAATTAGGGGTTTTTGAGTTATTATAGTAGTAATTTTGTAGCCATCCAAATGTGCTTACAATCTTTCTTGCATTAATAAATGCATAATTTAGTTTAATAAAAAAACATCTTGAGACTAGGTGGTCTTATTATTACTCAACTCAAAGCCTGCATCTCGAAACATACAAATTGAAAAAATGAGTAATGACAGTTATTTAAGTTTCGCTCTGAGATTTGAACAGCTCAGACCCTCCCAACAGCTTTGTCATAATAGAAACATTGTGGTATTGTCACTGGGCTGGTGGCCAAGGGTAACACTCCAGGTTTCTCTGGGATCTTCACTTTCAGTGTTCGATCTATGATTTCCTCCTGTTCTTCTCTTGACCAAGTTTTGGCGATCCAAACGATAGTGAAGTCAACAGAACACATATTCAGTTGAAACTTTCCATATTCATGGAGTTGGAGCAGCAGTCGGATTTCTCTCATAGCGTCTCAAGATGTGCGGATTCACTGTGGTATCTGGTTTTACCAGCGGGATCTGTCGATTCTAGCTTGAAGCTCTCAGTCGGCCCGCCTGCCCCTGCCCTCAATGGAAAGGCACATGTTTAGTCTGAACCCTTGGAGTTTATAGTGGCAGTCAGAAAGCTCTTGTACATCTCCTGCTTTTTAAAATCCAGCTCATTCAGACAGCTGAATACATCAGTAGGATAGGCAAACTTAGCACACCAAGGATCACTGCCGATTATATTTTTATGTGGTAGCTCCCATGCAGTGGAAAGCTCTTTCAATGCATTGCAGAGCCCACAAACATGGGAGAGGACCTCTCCCCGAGACAAACATCTTTGCACAAAACAGTAAACAGGCATGATTTAACAGGGTGAGGTTTTTTACACAATTCACGATTTTTACTGTTCAGTCGGAGTCTGAAATTAACTCAGGCGGAGTCATTTTGGCAACAACAGCTTCACAGTGCAGGGTGCAGTGGCTGACCTGGCTGCCAGGAGTTAGTTAGTTCACCATATTTATGAATGCTTTGACTTTTCCCATCATGCAAGCTGATCCATCAGTGCATTAGTCCCAGTGAAGTTTGTTTACCTCTGGATAGGCAGTTGTGACATGAAGGGTTCCTTCTTCCATTGTGTGACAATGTCGTGGAGCCAAGAGGAAATAATAATGTTTAAAATGTTATTGGAAGTTACTTTAAAATGGAGTTTAGTGGTGTCTTTGTCTAGGGGTGTGTGTGTGTGTTGATTGGATTAAAGCCAGCTGGTCTAGAGGCATTGATGTATAGAAGAGAAGTACTTTTGAAATGGTAATTAGATAAACATAGGGGAATAGAGGGAGAGCTGTAGAGGGGACAATTATGATTTTTTAGTAGACCATTCAAAGGAGTGGGTGAAATATTACACCGAATTGGGTGAAGCTTAGAATCAACACGTCTACTTTTTTCAAAGCCTACTGGTAAGGAGGGTATTATGAAAGGGTTTTATTGATAGAAAATTAAAATAAAAGAAAAACTAGTGATAATGAGAATTTGCATTCAAATAGGACAATGTGTATAAGAGAAGAGAAGACTCTTTGTTAAAGAAGAAGAGATGATAAGATCTAACCTTTCCAGCTGGTAAGCCTGAACTCTGTCTGTGAAAAGCCATAACTGAAAGGAACTCATTTTTGAAGTGTTTGTTCAGGCTGTGCTGTGCCAGCTGTTTCTTTAAATCGTTGTGTTTTACTGTGACTATACCAGTTTCTAACTGGCTGTCAGATTAATTTGGGAATTTTGTAGTTATTTTAGTAGTAATTTTCTGGACATATATATGTGCTTACAATCTATTTTGCATCAATACATTTTTAATTTAGTTTAATAAAACACTTCTTGAGACTAGGTGGTCTTATTATTACTGAATTCAAAGCCTGCATCTCGAAACACACAATTTGAAAAAATATGTTATGACAGTTATTTCAAGTTTCCCTCTGTGATTTGAACAGCTCCTACCCTCGCTTCAGCTGTGTCATAATAGTGACATTGGTGGATTGTCACTGGGCTGGTGGTCCAGGGTAATGCTACAGGTTTCTCTGCGATCTTCACTTTCAGTGTTTGATCTATGATTTCCTCCCGTTCTTCTCTTGATCAATTCTTTGGCGATTCAAATGATACTGTCTTCATCAGAACACATACCCTGCCGAGACCTTCCGCACTCGTGGAGGGTGAGGTTGCAGCAGTCGGATTTCTATCATAGCGTCTCAAGAAGAGCGGAGTTGCAGCCATATCCAGTTTTGCTAGTGGGATTCGCCGATTCTGAAAAAGGCACCGATTTGTTCTGAACCCTTGGAGTTTATCAACGGCAGTCAGAACGCTCTTGTACCTCTCCTGCTTTTTAAAATCCAGCTCATTCAGCCAGCTGAGCACATCGGAAGCTTATGCCAGCTTAGCACACCAAGAATCACCACCGATTATATTTTTGTGTGGCAGCTCCTGTAGAGAAGAAAGCCTTTTCAATGCATTGCGGTGCTCGTAAATATGGGAGAGGACCTCTCCCTGAGACAAACATCTTCAGACATAACAGTAAACAGTCTGATTTTACATAGAGGTGCTTTTTTCCACAATTCACGTTTTTCACTCTTTGGTAAGATGCTGCAATTAACTGAGGCGGCGTCATTTTGGCCACAAGGGCTTCACAGTGCAGGTTGCAGTGGCTGACCTGGATGCTAGGATTCAGTTATTTCATCATCCTCATGAATGCTATGACTTTTCCCATCATGGAGGCTGATCCATTATTGCATTTGGCTCAGTAAAGGTTGTTTTCCTTCGGAGAGTCAGTTGTGATATGAAGGGTTCCCTGTCCCATTGCATGACCATGTGGTGGTTCCAAGAAGATATAATAATGCTGATAACTTTATTGGGAGTTATTTTAAAATAGAATTTAGTGGTGTCTTTGACTATGTCTGTGTGTGTATCTTAATTGGATTATAACCAGCTGGTCTGGAGGAATTGATGTATAGAAGAGAAGTAGGTTTCAAATGGTAATTAGGGGAATAGAAGGTGAGGCGTAAAGGGGGCAATTTACATTTTTTAAAAGACCATTCAAAGGAGCAACTGAAATATTACACCAAAGCAGGTTAAGTTCAGAAACAATGTGTCTATTTTTTTCAACGCTTACTAGTAAAGCGGGTATTTTGAAAGATATTTATTGTTAGAGATTTCAAATAAAAAAAAAAATACCTAGTGATAATGAGAATTTGCATTCAAAGAGGACAATATGTATTTGAGAAGGGAAGGCTGTTTGTAAAAGAATGAGGGATTATAAGATCTCAAGTCTCCAGCCGGGAAGCCTCAACTCTGTCTGTGATGATCCAGAGCTGAGAGAAAATCATTTTTAATGTGGCTTCCAGGCTGTGCTGTACCAAGTGTCTGTTTAAATCTATGTGTTTAACTGTGAACTTATCAGGGTCTAATTGGGGGGTCAGATTAATTAGGGTTTTTTTTAGTTATTATAGTAGTAATTTTGTCGCCATCTATATGTGCTTACAATCTTTCTTGCATTAGTAAATGTTTAATTTAGTTTATTAAAAAAACTACTTGAGACTAGGTGGTCTTATTATTACTGAACTCAAAGCCTGCATCTCGAAACATACAAATTGAAAAAATGAGTAATGACAGTTATTTAAGTTTCGCTCTGAGATTTGAACAGCTCAGACCCTCCCATCAGTTTTGTCATAATAGAAACATTGTGGTATTTTCCATGCACTGATGGCCAAGGGTAACACTCCAGGTTTCTCTGTGATCTTCACTTTCAGTGTTTGATCTATGAGTTCCTCCTGTTCTTCTCTTGACCCGGTTTTGTTGAACCAAACGATAGTGAAGTGAACAAAACACATATGCAGTCGAAACCTTCCATATTCGTGGAGTTGGAGCAGCAGTCGGATTTCTCTCATAGTGTCTCAAGATGTGCGGATTCGCGGCAGTATCTGGTTTTGCCAGCGGGATCCGCTGATTGTAGTTTGAACATCTCTGTAGGCCCGCCTGTCTCTCCACCCTGTGGAAAAGCACAGGTTTAGTCTGAACCCTTGGAGTTTATCGGCGGCAGTCAGAAAGCTCTTGTATACATCTCCTGCTTTTTAACATCCAGCTCATTCAGACAGCTGAATGCATCGCTAGCTTATTTTAGATTAGCAGGCCAAAGATCACCACCGATTTTATCTTTTTGTGGCAGCTCCCGTGGAGTGGAAAGCTCTTTCAATGCATTGCAGAGCTCGCAAACATGGGAGAGGACCTCTACCCGAGACAAACATCTTTGCACGAAACAGTAAACAGGCACAATTTCACAGGGTGAGGTTTTTTACACAATTCACGATTTTTACAGTTCAGTCGGAGTCTGGAATTAACGCAGGTGCAGAGTCATTTTGCCTATAATGGCTTCACAGTGCAGGATCCAGTGGCTGACCTGGCTGCCAGGATTTAGTTAGTTTACCATACTCATGACTGCTTTTACTTTTCCCATCATGCATGCTGATCCATCAGTGCATTAGTCCCAGTGAAGTTTCTTTTCATCTGGATAGGCAGTTGTGACATGGAGGGTTCCCTCTTCCATTGCATGACAATGGGGTGGTGCCAAGAAGATATAATAATGTCTAAAATGTTATTGGAAGTTACTTTAAAATAGAGTTTAGTGGTGTCTTTGTCTAGGGGTGTGTGTGTCTGTTGATTGGATTAAAGCCAGCTGGTCTAGAGGCATTGATGTATAGAAAAGATTTTCGTTTGAAATGGTAATTAGGTAAACATAGGGGAATAGAAGGTGAGGTGTAAAGTGAGCAATTATGATTTTTTAGTAGACCATTCAAAGGAGCAGGTGAAATATTACACCTAATTGGGTGAAGCTTAGAAACAACATGTCTATTTTTTTCAAAGCTTACTAGTAAGGAGGGTATTATGAAAGGGTTATATTGTTAGAAAATGAAAAAAATAACTAGTTATAATGAGAATTTGCATTCAAATAAGACAATGTGTATAAGAGAAAAGAAGACGCTTTGTTAAAGAAGAAGAGACTATAAGATCTAAACTCTCCAGCCGGTAAGCCTGAACTCTGTCTGTGAAAAGCCAGAACTGAAAGAAACTCATTTTTAAAGTGATTATTCAGGCTGTGCTGTGCCAGGTGTTTCATTAAATCTTTGTGTTTTACTGTGACTTTACCACAGCCTAACTGGGTGTCAGATTAATTAGGGAATTTAGTAGTTATTTTAGTAGTAATTTTCTGGACATATATAAGTGCTTACAATCTATCTTGCATTAATAAATGTTTAATTTAGTTTAATAAAAAACTTCTTGAGACTAGGTGGTCTTATTATTACTGAATTAAAAGCCTGCATCTCGAAACACACAATTTGAAAAAAATGAGTTATGACAGTTATTTCAAGTTTCGCTCTGAGATTTGAACAGCTTCTACCCTCGCTTCAGCTGTGTCATAATAGTGAGATTCTGGTATTGTCACTTGGCTGGTGGTCCAGGTTTACACTCCAGGTTTCTCTGCGCTCTTCACTTTCAGTGTTCGATCTATTATATCCTCCTGTTCTTCTCTTGATCAATTCTTTAGCGATTAAAATAATAATGTGTTCAACACAACAAGTACCCAGTCGAAACCTTCCTTATTCGTGGAGGGCTAGCAGCAGTCGGATTTCTATCATAGCGTCTCAAGATGTGCGGAGTTGCAGCCATATCCGGTTTTGCCAGTGGGAATTGCCATTCACAGCTTGAACATCTCAGTCGTCCCGCTTGCCACTCCACTATGTGGAAAGGCACAGATTTGTACTGTACACTTGGAGTTTATCAACGGCAGTCAGAACGCTTTTGTACCTCTCCTGCTTTTTAAAATCCAACTCATTCAGACAGCTGAGTACATCATAGCTGATGCAAGCTTAGCACACCAAGAATCACTGCCGATTATATCTTTGTGTGGCAGCTCCCGTAGAGAGGAAAGCTCTTTCAGGGCATTGCGGAGCTCGTAAATATGGGAGAGGACCTCTCCCTGAGACAAACATCTTCAGACAAAACAGTAAACAGTCTGATTTTACATGGTGTGGCTTCTTTCCACAATTCACGATTTTCACTGTTTGGTAAGATGCTGCAATTAACTGAGGCGGTGTCATTTTGGCCACACGGGCTTCACAGTGCAGGTTGCAATAGCTGACCTGAATGCCAGGATTCAGTTATTTCATCATACTCATGAATGCTATGACTTTTCCCATCATGGAGGCTGATCCATTAGTGCATTTGGCTCAGTAAAGGTTGTTTTCCTTCGGAGAGTCAGTTGTGATATGAAGGGTTCCCTCTCCCATCGCGTGACCATGTGGTGGTTCCAAGAAGATATAATAATGCTGATAACTTTATTGGGAGTTATTTTAAAATAGAGTTTAGTGGTGCCTTTGACTATGTCTGTGTGTGTATCTTAATTGGATTATAGCTGGTCTAGAGGAGTTGAGGTATAGATGAGAAGTAGGTTTCAAATGGTAATTAGGGGAATAGAAGGTGAGGCGTAAAGGGGGCAATTTACATTTTTAAAAAGACCATTCAATGGAGCAAGTGAAATATTACACCAAACCAGGTTAAGCTCAGAAACAACGTGTCTATTTTTTTCAATGCTTACTAGTAAAGCGGATATTATGTAAGGTATTTATTGTTAGAGATTTGAAATTAAAAAAAAAATACCTAGTGATAATGAGAATTTGCATTCAAAGAGGACAATATGTATAAGAAAAGGGAAGGCTGTTTGTAAAAGAATGAGGGATTATAAGATCTAATGTCTCCAGCCGGGAAGCCGCAGGTCTGTCTGCAAGGATCCAGAGCTGAGAGAAACTCATTTTTAATGTGCCTTCCAGGCTGTGCTGTACCAAGTGTCTGTTTAAAGATATGTGTTTTACTGTGAACTTATCAGGGTCTAATTGGGTGGTTAGATTAATTAGGGCTTTTGTAGTTTTTATAGTAGTAATTTTGTAGCCATCTATATGTGCTTACAGTCTTTCTTCCATTAATAAATGTTTAATTTAGTTTAATAAAAAAACTTCTTGAGGCTAGATGCTCTTATTATTACTGAATTCAAAGCCGGCATCACGAAACATACAAATTGAAAAAATGATTGACAGTTATTTAAGTTTCCCTTTGAGATTTGAACAGCTCAGACCCTCCCATCAGCTTTGTCATAATAGAAACATTGTGGTAATTCCTCTGGGCTGGTGGCCAAGGGTAACACTCCAGGTTTCTCTGCGATCTTCACTTTCAGTGTTCGATCTATGATTTCCTCCTGTTCTTCTCTTGACCAAGTTTTGGTGATCCAAATGATAGTGAAGTGAACAGAACGCATATTCAGTCAAAACCTTTCATATTCGTGGAGTTGTAGCAGCAGTCGGATTTCTCTCAAAGCGTCTCAAGATGTGTGGATTCACTGCGGTATCTGGTTTTGCCAGCGGGATCCTTCGATTCTAGCTTCATCATCTCAGTCAGCCCGCCTGTCACTTCACCCTGTGGAGTGGCACAGGTTTACTCTGAACCCTTGGAGTTTATAGGCGGCAGTCAGAAAGCTCTTGTATACATCTTCTGCTTTTTAACATCCAGCTCATTCAGACAGCTGAATACATCGGGAGGATGGGCAATCTTAGCACGCCAAGGATCACCGCTGATTATATCTTTGTGTGGCAGCTCCCTTGGAGAGGAAAGCTCTTTCAATGCATTGCAGAGCTCACAAACATGGGAGGGGACCTCTCCCCAAGACAAACATCTTTGCACAAATCAGTAAAGAGGTGCGATTAAACAGGGTGAGGTTTTTACACAATTCCCGATTTTTACTGTTCAGTCGGAGTCTGAAATTAACTCAGGTGGCGTCATTTTGGCAACAAGTGCTTCACAGTGCAGGATGCAGTGGCTGACCTGGCTGCCAGGAGTTAGATAGTTCACCATACCCATGACTGCTTTTACTTTTCCCATCATGCAAGCTGATCCATCAGTGCAGTTGTCCCAGTGAAGGTTGTTTTCCTCTGGATAGGCAGTTGTGAAATGAAGGGTTCCCGCTTCCATTGTGTGACAACGTGGTGGTGCCAAGAAGTTATAATAATGGCTAAAACATTATTGGAAGTTACTTTAAAATAGAGTTTAGTGGTGTCTTTGTCTAGGGGTGCGTGTGTGTGTTGATTGGATTAAAGCCAGCTGGTCTAGAGGAATTGATGTATAGAAGAGAAGTACGTTTGAAATGGTAATTAGATAAACATAGGGGAATACAAGGTGAGCTGAAGAGGGGGCAATCATGATTTTTTAGTAGACCATTCAAAGGAGTGGGTGAAATATTACACCTAATTGGGTGAAGCTTAGAAAGAACATGTCTATTTTTTTCAAAGCTAGTGATACTGAGAATTTGCATTCAAATAGGACAACGTGTATAAGAGAAGAGTAGAGAAGACACTTTGTTAAAGAAGAAGACATGATAAGATATAAACTCTCCAGCCGTTAAGCCTGAACGCTGTCTGCAAAAAGCCAGAACTGAAGAAACTAATTTTTAAAGTTTTTGTTCAGGCTGTGCTGTACCAGGTGTTTCTTTAAATCTTTGTGTTTTACTGTGACTATACCAGAGTCTAACTGGGCGTCAGATTAATTTGGGAATTTTGCAGTTATTTTAGTAGTAATTTTCTGGACATATATACGTGCTTACAATCTATTTTGCATTAATAAATGTTTAATTTAGTTTAATAAAAAGCTTTGTGAGACTAGGTAGTCTTATTATTACTGAATTCAAAGCCTGCATCTCGAAACACACAATTTGAAAAAATAAGTCATGACAGTTATTTCAAGTTTCGCTCTGAGATTTGAACAGGTCAGCCCCTCCCTTCAGCTGTGTCATAACAGTGAAGTTGTGGTATTGTCACTGGGCTGGTGGTCCAGTTAAACACTGCAGTTTTCTCTGTGATCTTCACTTTCAGTGTTCGATCTATGATTTCCTCCTGTTCTTCTCTTGATCAATGCTTTGGCAATTCAAATGATAGAGTGTTCATCAGAATACATACCCTGTCGAGACCTTCCTTATTCGTGGAGGGTGGGGTAGAGGTAGTCGGATTTCTGTCATAGCACCTCAAGATGTGCGGAGTTGCAGCCATATCCAGTTTTGCTAGTGGGATTCGCCGATTCTGGAAAGGCACCGATTTGTTCTGAACGCTTGGAGTTTATCAGCAGCAGTCAGAACGCTCTTGTAACTCTCCTGCTTTTTAAAATTCAGCTCATTCAGCCAGCTGAGTACATCAGTAGCTTATGCAAGCTTAGCACACCTGGAATCACCGCCAATTATATCTTTGTGTGGCAGCTCCTGTAGAGAAGAAAGTTTTTTCAATGCATTGCAGACTCGTAAATATGGGAGAGGAACTCTCCCTGAGACAAACATCTTCAGACATAACAGTAAACAGTCTGATTTTACATGGTGTGTTTTTTTTCCCACAATTCATGATTTTCACTGTTTGGTAAGGTGCTGCAATTAACTGAGGCGGCATCATTTTGGCCACAAAGGCTTCACAGTGCAGATTGCAGTGGCTGACCTGGATGCCAGGAGTCAGTTATTGCAACATACTCATGAATTCTATGACTTTTCCCATCATGGAGGCTGATCCATTAGTGCATTTGTCCCAGTATATGTTGTTTTCCTTCGGATAGTCAGTTGTGACATGAAGGGTTCCCTCTCCCATTGCGTGACCATGTGGTGGTTCCAAGAAGATATAATAATGCTGATAACTTTATTAGGAGTTATTTTAAAATAGAGTTTAATGGTGTCTTTCACTATGTCTCTGTGTGTTTCGTAATTGGATTATGGTCAGCTGGTCTAGAGGCATTGATGTACAGAAGAGAAGTAGGTTTCATATGGTAATTAGGGACATAGAAGGTGAATCACAAACGGAGCAATTTACATTTTTAAAAAGACCATTCAAAGGAGCAAGTGAAATATTACACCAAACCAGGTTAATTTAAGAAACAATGTGTCTATTTTTTTCAACGCTTACTAGTAAAGCGGGTATTAGAAAAGGTATTTCTTGTTAGAGATTTCAAATTTTAACAAAATACCTAGTGATAATGAGAATTTGCATTCAAAGAGTACAATATGTATAATAGAATCGAAGGCTGTTTCTAAAAGAATGAGGTATTATAAGATCTAATGACTCCAGCGGGGAAGGATCAAGTCTCTCTGCGAGGATCCAGAGCTGAGAGAAAATCATTTTTAATGTGGCTTCCAGGCTGTGCTGTACCAAGTGTCTGTTTAAAGATATGTGTTTTACTGTGACCTTATCAGGGTTTAATTTGGGGGGTCAGATTAATTAGGTGTTTTTGTAGTTATTATAGTAGTAATTTTGTATCCATCTATATGTGCTTAGAATCTTTCTTGCATTAATAAATGCTTAATTTAGTTTAGTAAAAAAAACTTCTTGATATTAGATGGTCTTATTATTACTGAACTCAAAGCCTGCATCTCGAAACATACAAATTGAAAAAATAAGTAATGACAGTTTTTTAAGTTTCGCTCTGAGATTTGAACAGCTCAGACCCTCCCATCAGCTTTGTCATAATAGAAACATTGTGGTATTGTCACTGGGCTGGTGGCCAAGGGTAACACTCCAGGTTTCTCTGCGATCTTCACTTTCAGTGTTTGATCTATGATTTCCTCCTGTTCTTCTCTTGACCAAGTTTTGGCGATCCAAACGATAGTGAAATCAACAGGACACATATTCAGTCGAAACCTTCCATATTTGTGGAGTTGGAGAAGCAGTCGGATTTCTCTCATAGCGTCACAAGATGTGCGGATTCACGGCGGTATCCGGTTTTGCCAGTGGGATCCGCCGATTCTAGCTTGAACATCTCAGTCGGCCCACCTACCACTCCACCTGTGGAAAGGCACAGGTTTAGTCTGAACCCTTGGAGTTTATCGCGGCAGTCAGAAAGCTCTTGTGAATCTCCTGCTTTTTAACATCCAGCTCATTCAGACAGCCGAATACATTGGTAGGATAGGCAATCTTAGCACGCCAAGGATCACCGCTGATTATATCTTTGTGTGGCAGCTCCCTTGGAGAGGAAAGCTCTTTCAATGCATTGAGGAGTTCGCAAACATGGGAGAGGACCTCTCCCCGAGACAAACATCTTTGCACAAATCAGTACACAGGCGTCATTAAACAAGGTGAGGTTTTTTACACAATTCACGATTTTTACTGTTCAGTCGGAGTCTGAAATTAACTCAGGTGGCGTCATTTTGGCAACAACAGCTTCACAGTGCAGGGTGCAGTGGCTGACCTGACTGCCAAGATTTTGTCAGTTCACCAAACTCATTAACGCTTTGACTTTTCCCATCATGCAAGCTGATCCATCAGTGCAGTTGTCCCAGTGAAGGTTGTTTTCTTCTGGATAGGCACTTGTGACATGCAGGGTTACCTCTTCCATTGCATGACAAAGTGGTGGTGCCAAGAAGTTATAATAATGTCTAAAACGTTTTTGGAAGTTACTTTAAAATAGAGTTTAGTGGTGTCTTTGTCTAGGGGTGTGTGTGTGCTGATTGGATTAAAGCCAGCTGGTCTAGAGGCATTGATGTAAAGAAGAGAAGTACTTTTGAAATGGTAATTAGATAAACATAGGGGAATAGAGGGAGAGCTGTAGAGGGGACAATTATGATTTTTTAGTAGACCATTCAAAGTGGCGGATGAAATATTACACCTAATTGGGTGAAGCTTAGAAACAACACGTCTATTTTTTTCAAAGCTCACTAGTAAGGACAGTATTATGAAAGGGTTTTTTGATAGAAAATTAAAATAAAAAAAAACTAGTGATAATGAGAATTTGCATTCAAATAGGACAATGTGTATAAGCGAAGAGAAGACTCTTTGTTAAAGAAGAAGACATGATAAGATCTAACCTCTCCAGCCGTTAAGCCTGAACTCTGTCTGTGAAAAGCCATAACTGAGAGAAACTCATTTTTGAAGTGTTTGTTCAGGCTGTGCTGTGCCAGCTGTTTCTTTAAATCGTTGTGTTTTACTGTGACTATACCAGTTTCTAACTGGCTGTTAGATTAATTTGGGAATTTTGTAGTTATTTTAGTAGTAATTTTCTGGACATATATATGTGCTTACAATCTATTTTGCATCAATGAATTTTTAATTTAGTTTAATAAAACACTTCTTGAGACTAGGTGGTCTTATTATTACTGAAGTCAAAGCCTGCATCTCGAAACACACAATTTGAAAAAATATGTTATGACAGTTATTTCAAGTTTCCCTCTGAGATTTGAACAGCTCAGCCCCTCCCTTCAGCTGTGTCATAATAGTGACGTTGGTGGATTGTCACTGGGCTGGTGGTCCAGGGTAACGCTACAGGTTGCTCTGCGATCTTCACTTTCAGTGTTCGATCTATGATTTCCTCCCGTTCTTCTCTTGATCAGTTCGTTGGCGATTCAAATGATACTGTCTTCATCAGAACACATACCCTGACGAGACCTTCCATATTCGTGGAGGGTGGGGTTGCAGGAGTCGGATTTCTATCATAGCGTCTCAAGAAGAGCGGAGTTGCAGCCATATCCAGTTTAGCTAGTGGGATTCGCCGATACTGCAAAAGGCACCGATTTGTTCTGAACCCTTGGAGTTTATCAGCGGCAGTCAGAATGCTCTTGTGCCTGTCCGGCTTTTTAAAATCCAGCTCATTCAGCCAGCTGAGCACATCGGAAGCTTATGCCAGTTTAGCACACCAAGAATCACCGCTGATTATACCTTTGTGTGGCAGCTCCTGTAGAGTAGAAAGCCTTTTCAATGCATTGCAGAGCTCGTAAATATGGGAGAGGACCTCTCCCTGAGAAAAACATCTTCAGACAAAACAGTAAACAGTCTGATTTTAAATGGTGTGGCTTTTCTCCACAATTCACGATTTTCACTGTTTGGTAAGATGCTGCAATTAACTGAGGCGGCGTTATTTTGGCCACAAGGACTTCACAGTGCAGAATGCAGTGGCTGACCTGGATGCTAGGATTCAGTTATTTCATCATCCTCATGAATGCTATGACTTTTCCCATCATGGAGGCTGATCCATTAGTGCATTTGGCTCAGTAAAGGTTGCTTTCCTTCGGAGAGGCAGTTGTGATATGAAGGGTTCCCTGTCCCATCGCGTGACCATGTGGTGGTTCCAAGAAGATATAATAATGCTGATAACTTTATTGGGAGTTATTTTAAAATAGAATTTAGTGGTGTCTTTGACTATGTCTGTGTGTGTATCTTAATTGGATTATAACCAGCTGGTCTAGAGGCATTGATGTATAGAAGAGAAGTAGGTTTCAAATGGTAATTAGGGGAATAGAAGGTGAGGCGTAAAGGGGGCAATTTACATTTTTTAAAAGACCATTCAAAGGAGCAACTGAAATATTACACCAAAGCAGGTTAAGTTCAGAAACAACGTGTCTATTTTTTTCAATGCTTACTGGTAAAGCGGGTATTATGAAAGATATTTATTGTTAGAGATTTCAAATTAAAAAAAAATACCTAGTGATAATGAGAATTTGCATTCAAAGAGGACAATATGTATAAAAGAAGGGAAGGCTGTTTGTAAAAGAATGAGGGATTATAAGATCTCAAGTCTCCAGCCGGGAAGCCTCAAGTCTGTCTGCGATGATCCAGAGCTGAGAGAAAGTCATTTTTAATGTGGCTTCCAGGCTGTGCTGTACCAAGTGTCTGTTTAAATCTATATGTTTAACTGTGAACTTATCAGGGTCTAATTGGGGGGTCAGAATAATTAGGGTTTTTTTTAGTTATTATAGTAGTAATTCTGTTGCCATCTATATGTGCTTACAATCTTTCTTGCATTAATAAATGTTTAATTTAGTTTATTAAAAAAACTACTTGAGACTAGGTGGTCTTATTATTACTGAACTCAAAGCCTGCATCTCGAAACATACGAATTGAAAAAATGAGTAATGACAGTTATTTAAGTTTCGCTCTGAGATTTGAACAGCTCAGACCCTCCCATCAGCTTTGTCATAATAGAAACATTGTGGTATTGTCCCTGGGCTGGTGGCCAAGGGTAACACTTCAGGTTTCTCTGCGATCTTCACTTTCAGTGTTTGATCTATGATTTCCTCCTGTTCTTCTCTTGACCAAGTTTTGGCGATCCAAATGATACTGAAGTGAACAGAGCACATATTCAGTCAAAACTTTTCATATTCGTGGAGTTGTAGCAGCAGTCAGATTTCTCTCAAAGCGTCTCAAGATTTGTGGATTCACTGCGGTATCTGGTTTTGCCAGCGGGATCCTTCGATTCTAGCTTCATCATCTCAGTCAGCCCGCCTGTCACTTCACCCTGTGGAGTGGCACAGGTTTACTCTGAACCCTTGGAGTTTATAGGCGGCAGTCAGAAAGCTCTTGTATACATCTCCTGCTTTTTAACATCCAGCTCATTCAGACAGCTGAATACATTTGGAGGATGGGCAATCTTAGCACGCCAAGGATCACCGTCGATTATATCTTTGTGTGGCAGCTCCCTTGGAGAGGAAAGCTCTTTCAATGCATTGCAGAGCTCACAAACATGGGAGAGGACCTCTCCCCGAGACAAACATCTTTGCACAAATCAGTAAAGAGGTGCGACTAAACAGGGTGAGGTTTTTACACAATTCCCGATTTTTACTGTTCAGTCAGAGTCTGAAATTAACTCAGGTGGCGTCATTTTGGCAACAACAGCTTCACAGTGCAGGATGCAGTGGCTGACCTGGCTGCCAAAATTTAGTTAGTTCATCAAACTCATGAATGCTTTGACTTTTCCCATCATGCAAGCTGATCCATCAGTGCAGTTGTCCCAGTGAAGGTTGTTTTCCTCTGGATAGGCAGTTGTGAAATGAAGGGTTCCCTCTTCCATTGCATAACAACGTGGTGGTGCCAAGAAGTTATAATAATGGCTAAAACGTTATTGGAAGTTACTTTAAAATAGAGTTTAGTGGTGTCTTTTTCTAGGGGTGTGTGTGTGTTTTGATGGGATTAAAGCCAGCTGGTCTAGAGGCATTGATGTATAGAAGAGAAGTACGTTTGAAATGGTAATTAGATAAACATAGGGGAATACAAGGTGAGCTGTAGAGGGGGAAATTATGATTTTTTAGTAGACCATTCAAAGGAGCGGGTGAAATATTACACCTAATTGGGTGAAGCTTAGAAACAACATGTCTATTTTTTTCACAGCTAGTGATAATGAGAATTTGCATTCAAATAGGACAACGTGTATAAGAGAAGAGAAGAGAAGACACTTTGTTAAAGAAGAAGAGATGATAAGATATAAACTCTCCAGCTGTTAAGCCTGAACTCTGTCTGTGAAAAGCCAGAACTGAAAGAAATTCATTTTTAAAGTGCTTGTTCAGGCTGTGCTGTGCCAGGTGTTTCTTTAAATCTTTGTGTTTTACTGTGACTATACCAGAGTCTAATTTGGGAATTTTGTAGTTATTTTAGTAGTTATTTTCTGGACATATATACGAGCTTACAATCTATTTTGCATTAATAAATGTTTAATTTAGTTTAATAAAAAAGCCTCTTGAGACTAGGTGGTCTTATTATTACTGAATTCAAAGCCTGCATCTCGAAACACACAATTTGAAAAAATAAGTCATGACAGTTATTTCAAGTTTCCCTCTGAGATTTGAACAGGTCAGCCCCTCCCTTCAGCTCTGTCTTAATAGTGAAGTTGTGGTATTGTTACTGGGCTTGTGGTCCAGTTTAAAGCTGCAGTTTTCTCTGTGAACTTCACTTTCAGTGTTCGATCTATGATTTCCTCCTGTTCTTCTCTTGATCAATTCTTTGGCAATTCAAATGATAGAGTGTTCATCAGAACACATACCCTGTCGAGACATTCCTTATTCGTGGAGGGTGGGGTAGAAGCAGTTGGATTTCTATCATAGCACCTCAAGATGTGCGAATTTGCAGCCATATCCAGTTTTGCTAGTGGGATTCGCCGATTCTGGAAAGGCACAGATTTCTTCTGAACCCTTGGAGTTTATCAGCAGCAGTCAGAACGCTCTTGTAACTCTCCTGCTTTTTAAAATCCAGCTCATTCAGCCAGCTGAGTGCATTGGTCGCTTATGGAAGCTTAGCACACCAAGAATCACCGCCAATTATATCTTTGTGTGGCAGGTCCTGTAGAGAAGAAAGCTTTTCCAATGCATTACGGACTCGTACATATGAGAGAGGACCTCTCCCTGAGGCAAACATCTTCAGACATAACAGTAAACAGTCTGATTTTACATGGTGTGGTTTTTTTTCCACAATTCACGATTTTCACTGTTTGGTAAGATGCTGCAATTAACTGAGGTGGCATCATTTTGGCCCCAAGTGCTTCACAGTGCAGATTGCAGTGGCTGACCTGGATGCCAGGAGTCAGTTATTGCAACATACTCATGAATTCTATGACTTTTCCCATCATGGAGGCTGATCCATTAGTGCATTTGGCTCAGTAAAGGTTGTTTTCCTTCGGATGGGCAGTTGTGACATGAAGGGCTCCCTGTCCCATCGCGTGACCATGTGGTGGTTCCAAGAAGATATAATAATGCTGATAACTTTATTGGGAGTTATTTTAAAATAAAGTTTAGTGATGTCTTTGACTATGTCTGTGTGTGTATCTTAATTAGATTATGGCCAGCTGGTCTAGAGGCATTGATGTAGAGAAGAGAAGTAGGTTTCATATGGTAATTAGGGGCATAGAAGGTGAGGCGCAAAGGGGGCAATTTACATTTTTAAAAAGACCATTCAAAGGAGCAAGTGAAATATTACACCAAACCAGGTTAATCTAAGAAACAATGTGTCTATTTTTTTCAACGCTTACTAGTAAAGCGGGTATTATAAAAGGTATTTCTTGTTAGAGATTTCAAATTTTAACAAAATACCTAGTGATAATGAGAATTTGCATTCAAAGAGGGCAATATGTATAATAGAATCGAAAGCTGTTTGTAAAAGAATGAGGTATTAGAAGATCTAAAGTCTCCAGCCGGGAAGCCTCAAGTCTCTCTGCGAGGATCCAGAGCTGAGAGAAAATCATTTTTAATGTGGCTTCCAGGCTGTGCTGTACCAAGTGTTTGTTTAAATCTATGTGTTTTACTGTGATCTTATCAGGGTTTAATTTGGGGGGTCAGATTAATTAGGTGCTTTTGCAGTTATTATAGTAGTAATTTTGTATCCATCTATATGTGCTTAGAATCTTTCTTGCATTAATAAATGCTTAATTTCGTTTAGTAAAAAAACTTCTTGATACTAGGTGGTCTTATTATTACTGAACTCA
Source organism: Carcharodon carcharias (assembly GCF_017639515.1). Lineage (NCBI taxonomy): Eukaryota > Metazoa > Chordata > Chondrichthyes > Lamniformes > Lamnidae > Carcharodon > Carcharodon carcharias. The sequence goes on from NC_054490.1 coordinate 22,949,743, forward strand.
AAGCCTGCATCACGAAACATACAAATTGAAAAAATAAGTAATGACAGTTATTTAAGTTTCCCTCTGCGATTTGAACAGCTCAGACCCTCCCATCAGCTTTGTCATAATAGAAACATTGTGGTATTGTCACTGGGCTGGTGGCCAAGGGTAACACTCCAGGTTTCTCTGCGATCTTCACTTTCAGTGTTTGATCTATGATTTCCTCCTGTTCTTCTCTTGACCAAGTTTTGGTGATCCAAACGATAGTGAAATCAACAGGACACATATTCAGTCGAAACCTTCCATATTTGTGGAGTTGGAGCAGCAGTCGGATTTCTCTCATAGCGTCACAAGATGTGCGGATTTGCGGAGGTATCCGGTTTTGCCAGTGGGATCCGCCGATTCTAGCTTGAACATCTCAGTCGGCCCACCTACCACTCCACCTGTGGAAAGGCACAGGTTTAGTCTGAACCCTTGGAGTTTATCGGCGGCAGTCAGAAAGCTCTTGTGAATCTCCTGCTTTTTAACATCCAGCTCATTCAGACAGCTGAATACGTTGGTAGGATAGGCAATCTTAGCACGCCAAGGATCACCGCCGATTATATCTTTGTGTGGCAGCTCCCTTGGAGAGGAAAGCTCTTTCAATGCATTGAGGAGTTCGCAAACATGGGAGAGGACCTCTCCCCGAGACAAACATCTTTGCACAAATCAGTATACAGGTGTCATTAAACAAGGTGAGGTTTTTTACACAATTCACGATTTTTACTGTTCAGTCAGAGTCTGAAATTAACTCAGGCGGTGTCATTTTGGCAACAACAGCTTCACAGTGCAGGATGCAGTGGCTGACCTGGCTGCCAAGATTTAGTTAGTAAACCAAACTCATGAATGCTTTGACTTTTCCCATCATGCAAGCTGATCCATCAGTGCAGTTGTCCCAGTGAAGGTTGTTTTCTTCTGGACAGGCACTTGTGACATGAAGGGTTCCCTCTTCCATTGCATGACAATGTGGTGGTTCCAAAAAGATATAATAATGTCTAAAACGTTATTGGAAGTTACTTTAAAATAGAGTTTAGTGGTGTCTTTGTCTAGCGGTGTGTGTGTGTGCTGATTGGATTAAAGCCAGCTGGTCTAGAAGCATTGATGTATAGAAGAGAAGAACTTTTGAAATGGTAATTAGATAAACATAGGGGAATAGAAGGTGAGGGGTAGAGGGGGCAATTATGATTTTTTAGTAGACCATTCAAAAGAGCGGGTGAAATATTACACCTAATTGGGTGAAGCTTAGAATCAACTTGCCTATTTTTTTTCAAAGCTCACTAGTAAGGAGGGTATTATGAAAGCGTTTTATTGTTAGAAAATTAAAATTTAAAAAAATCTAGTGATAATGAGAATTTGCTTTCAAATAGGACAATGTGTATAAGAGAAGAGAAGACTCTTTGTTAAAGAAGGAGAGATTATAACAGCTAAAGTCTCCGGCCAGTAATCCTGAAGCCTGTCTGTGAAAATCCTGAGCTGAAAGAAACTCATCCTTAAAGTGTTTGTTCAGGCTGTGCTGTGCCAGGTATTTCTTTAACTCTTTGTGTTTTATTGTGACTTTACCAGAGTCTAACTGGGGGTCAGTTTAATTAAGGGATTTTGTTATTATTTTAGTAGTAATGTTCTGGACATATATATGTGGTTGTAATCTATCTTGCATTAATAAATGTTTAATTTAGTTTAATAACAAACTTCTTGAGACTAGGTGGTCTTATTATTACTGAATTCAAAGCCTGCATCTCGAAACACACAATTTGAAAAAATAAGTTATGACAATATTTTCAAGTTTCCCTCTGAGATTTGAACATCTCAGCCCCTCCCTTCAGCTGTGTCATAATAGTGACGTTCTGGTATTGTCACTGGGCTGGTGGTCCAGGGGAACGCTCCAGGATTTGTCTGCGATTTTCACTTTCAGTGTTCGATCTATGATATCCTCCTGTTCTCCTCTTCATCAATTTTGTGGCGATTCAAATAATAATGCGTTCAACAGAAAAAGTAACCAGTCGAAACTTTCCTTACTCGTGGAGGGTTAGCAGCAGTCAGTTTTTTATCATTCTGTCTCAAGACGTGCGGAGTCGCAGCCATATTCGGTTTTGTCAGTGGGATTCGTCAATTCCAGCTTGAACATCTCAGTCGTCCCGCCTGCCACTCCACTCTGTGGAAAGGCACAGTTTTGTTCTGAACCCTTGGAGTTTATCAGCGGCAGTCAGAACGCTCTTGTACCTCTCCTGCTTTTTAACATCCAGCTCATTCAGACAGCTAATGCATCGGTAGGTTATGCAAGCTTAGCAAACCAAGAATCACCACCGATTATATCTTTGTGTGGCAGCTACCATAGAGAAGAAAGCTCTTTCAATGCATTGCGGAGCTTGGAAATATGGGAGAGGACCTCTCCCTGAGACAAACATCTTCATACATAACATGAAACATTCTGATTTTACATGGTGTGTTTTTTTTTCCACAATTCACGATTTTCACTATTTGGTAAGATGCTGCAATTAACTGAGGCAGTTTCATTTTGGCCACAAGGGCTTCACAGTGCAGGATGCATTGGCTGACCTGGATGCCAGGATTCAGTTATTTCATCATACTCATGAATGCTATGACTTTTCCCATCATGGAGGCTGATCCATTAGTGCATTTGGCTCAGTAAAGGTTGTTTTCCTTCGGATGGGCAGTTGTGACATGAAGGGTTCCCTGTCCCATCGCGTGACCATGTGGAGGTTCCAAGAAGATATAATAATGCTGATAACTTTATTGGGAGTTATTTTAAAATAGAGTTTAGTGGTGTCTTTGACTATGTCTGTGTGTGTATCTTAATTGGATTATAGCTGGTCTAGAGGTATTGATGTATAGAAGAGAAGTAGGTTTCAAATGGTAATTAGGGAAATAGAAGGTCATGTGTAAAGGGGGCAATTTACATTTTTAAAAAGAACATTCAAAGGAGCAAGTGAAATATTACACCAAACCAGGTTAAGCTCGGAAACAACGTGTCTATTTTTTTCAACGCTTACTAGTAAAGCCGGTATTATGAAAGGTATTTATTGTTAGAGATTTCAAGTTTTAAAAAATATCTAGTGATAATGAGAATTTGCATTCAAAGAGGACAATATGTATGAGAAGGGAAGGCTGTTTTTAAAAGAATGAGGGATTATAAGATCTAGTGTCTCCCGCCAGGAAGCCTCAACTCTGTCTGCGATGATCCAGAGCTGAAAGAAACTCATTTTTAATGTGGCTTCCAGGCTGTGCTGTACCAAGTGTCTGTTTAAAGATATGTGTTTTACTGTGATCTTATCAGGGTCTAATTGGGGGGTCAGATTAATTAGGAGTTTTTTTAGTTATTAAGGTAGTAATTTTGTAGCCAACTATATGTGCTTATAATCTTACTTGCATTAATAAATGTTTTATTTATTTTAATTAAAAAAAACTTCTTGAGACTAGGTGGTCTTATTATTACTGAATTCAAAGCCTGCATCACGAAACATACAAATTGAAAAAATGGGTTATAACAGTTATTTAAGTTTCCGTCTGAGATTTGAACAGCTCAGACCCTCCCATCAGCTTTGTCATAATAGAAACATTGTGGGAATTCCCCTGGGCTGGTGGCCAAGGGTAACACTCCAGGTTTCTCTGGGATTTTCACTTTCAGTGTTCGATCTATAATTTCCTCTTGTTCTTCTCTTGTCCAAGTTTTGGCGATCCAAACGATAGTGAAGTCAACAGAACACATATGCAGTCGAAACCTTCCATATTCGTGGAGTTGGAGCAGCAGTCGGATTTCTCTCATAGCGCCTCAAGATGTGCGGATTCACGGCGGTATCCGGTTTTGCCAGCGGGATCCGCCGATTCTAGCTTGAACCACTCAGTCAGCCCGCCTGTCAGTCCACCCTGTGGAAAGGCACAGGTTTAGTCTGAACCCTTGGATTTTATAGGCGGCAGTCAGAAAGCTCTTGTACATCTCCTGCTTTTTAACATCCAGCTCATTCAGAGAGCTGAATACATCAGTAGGATAGGCAAACTTAGCACGCCAAGGCTCACCGCCGATTATATCTTTGTGTGGCAGCTCCCGTGGAGAGGAAAGCTCTTTCAAAGCATTGCAGAGCTCACAAACATGGTAGAGGACCTCTCCCCGAGACAAACATCTTTGCACAAATCAGGAAAAAGGCGCGATGAAACAGGGTGAGGTTTTTTTTACACAATTCACGATTTTTATTGTTCAGTCGGACTCTGAAATTATTTCAGGTGGCGTCATTTTGGCAACAACAGCTTCACAGTGCAGGGTGCAGTGGCTGACCTGACTGCCAAGATTTAGTTAGTTCACCAAACCCATGACTGGTTTTACTTCTCCCATCATGCAAGCTGATCCATCAGTGCAGTTGTCCCAGTGAAGGTTGTTTTCCTCTGGATAGGCAGTTGTGAAATGAAGGGTTCCCTCTTCCATTGCGTGACAACGTGGTGGTGCCAAGAAGATATAATAATCTCTAAAACGTTATTGAAAGTTACTTTAAAATAGAGTTTATTGGTGTCTTTGTCTAGGTGTGAGTGTGTGTGTTGATTGGATTAAAGCCAGCTGGTCTAGAGGAATTGATGTATAGAAGAGAAGTACGTTTGAAATGGTAATTAGATAAACATAGGGGAATAGAAGGTGAGCTTTAGAGGCGGCAATCATGATATTTTAGTAGACCATTCAAAGGAGCGGGTGAAATATTACACCTAATTGGGTGAAGCTTAGAAACAACATGTCTATTTTTTTCAAAGCTAGTGATAATGAGAATTTGCATTCAAATAGGACAATGAATATAAAAGAGAAGACTCTTTGTTAATGAAGGAGAGATTATAAAATCTAAACTCTCCAGCCGGTAAGCCTGAAGTCTTTCTGTGAGAATCCAGAGCTGAAAGAAACTCATTTTTCATGTGGCTGTCCAGGCTGTGCTGTGCCAGGTCTCTGTTTAAATCTATGTGTTTTACTGTGATCTTTCTAGGGTCCAACTGGGGGTCAGATTAATTTAGTTGATATTTGTTGTTATTTTACTCGTAATTTTGTGGACATATATATGTGCTTACAATCTTGCATTAATAAATGTTTAATTTAGTTTAATAAAAAAGCTTCTTGAGACAAGGTCGTCTTATTATTACTGAATTCAAAGCCTCCATCTCGAAACATTCAAATTGAAAAAATGTGTTATGTCAGTTATTTCAAGTTTCCCTCTGAGATTTGAACAGCTCAGCCCCTCCCATCAGCTATGTCAGAATATTGACATTGTGATATTGTCACTGGGCTGGTGGCCCAGGGTAACGCTCCAGGTTTCTCTGCCTTCTTCACTTTCAGTGTTCGATCTATGATATCCTCCTGTTCTTCTCATGATCAATTCTTTGGAGATTGAAACGATAGTGAACTCAACAGAACTCTTCCCGCCTCGAAACTCTCCTTATTCATGGAGGGGTAGCAGCAGTTGGATTTCTATCATTGCCTCTCAAGACGTGCGGAGTTGCAGCCATATCCGGTTTTGCCAGCGGGATTCACTGATTCCAGCGTGAACATCTCAGTTCGCCCTCCTGTCACTCCACTCTGTGGAAAGGCACAGATTTGTTCTGAACCCTTGGAGTTTATCAGCGGCAGTCAGAACGCTCTTGAACCTCCTGCTTTTTAAAATCCGGCTCATTCAGACAGCTGAATACATCGCTAGCTTATGAAAGTGTAGCACGCCAAGAATCACCGCCGATTACATCTTTTTGTCACAGCTCCCGTGCAGAGGAAAGCTCTTTCAATGCATTGCGGAGCTTGCAAACCTGGGAGATGACCTCTCCCCGAGACAATGCAGTAAACGCAAAGCAGTAAACAGGCGCGATTTCACAGGGCGCGGTTTTTTTCCACAATTCTCGATTTTCACGGTTCGGTCGGATGCTGCAATTAATTCAGGTGCCATCATTTTGGCAATAAGGTCTTCATAGTGCAGAATGCAGTCGCTGACCTGCATGCCAGGTTTCAGTTATTTCACCATACCCCAAAATGCTTTGAATTTTCCAATCATGGAAGCTAATCCATCGGTGGATTTGGCCTAATAAAGGTCGTTTTGCTCCGGATAGGCAGTTGTGACATGAAGGGCTCCATCTCTCATCGCGTGACCATGTGCTGGTGCCAAGAATATATAATAATGTCAATAACATTATTGGGAGTTATTTTAAATTGAAGTTTTGTGGTGTCTTTGTCTATGTGTGTGTGTTTGTGTGTTGATTGGATTAAAGCCAGCTGGTCAAGAGGCATTGATGTATAGAAGAGAAGTAGTTTTGAAATGGTAATTGGATTAACATAGGGGAATAGAAGGTGAAGTGTAAAGGGGGCAATTATGATTTTTAAGTAGACCATTCAAAGGAGCGGGGAAATATTACACCTAACCGGGTGAAGCTTAGAAACAACATGCCTATTTTTTTTCAAAGCTTACAAGTAAGGAGGGTATTATGAAAGGGTTTTATTGTTAGAAAATTAAAATAAAACAAAAGTAGTGATAATGAGAATTTGCATTCAATTGTATAAGAGAAGAGAAGACTCTTTGTTAAAGAAGGAGAGATTATAAGATCTGAAGTCTCCAGCCGGGAAGCCTGAACTCTGTCTGCGAAAGCCCAGAGCTGAAAGAAACTCATTTTTCAAGTGGCTGTTCAGGATGTGCTTTGCCAGGTGTTTCTTTAAATCTTTGTGTTTTACTGTGACCCTACCAGGGTCTAACTGGGGGTCAGCATAATTAGGTTTTTTTTGTAATTATTACAGTAGTACTTTAGTGGACATATCTATGTGCTTATAATCTATCTTGCATTAATAAATGTTTAGTTTAGTTTAATAAAAAAAAACTTCTTGAGACTAGGTGGTCTTATTATTACTGAATTCAAAGCCTGCATCTCGAAACATTCAAATTGAAAAAAATGGGTTATGTCAGTTATTTCAAGTTTCCCTCTGAGATTTGAACAGCTCAGCCCCTCCCATCACCCGTGTCATAACAGAGACATTGTGATATTGTCACTGGTCTGGTGGCCCAGGTTAACACTCCAGGTTTCTCTGCAAACTTCACTTTCAGTGTTTAATATGTGATATCCTCCTGTTCTTCTCTTGATCAATTATTTGGCCATTCAAACGATAGTGAAGTCAACAGAGCACATACCCAGTAGAAACCCTGCTTAATCGTGGAGGGGGAGCCGCATTCGGATTTCTATCCATAGCATCTCAAGATGTGCGGAGTTGAGGCCGTATCTGGTTTTGCCAGCAGGATTCGCTGACGACAGCTTGAATATCTCAATCGGCCCGCCTGCCACTCCACCCTGCGGAAAGGCACAGATTTGTTCTGAACACTTGGAGTTTATCAGCGGTAGTCAGAACGCTCTTGTACCTCTCCTGCTTTTTAAAATCCAGCTTATTCAGACAGCTGAATACAACAGTAGCTTAAGCAAGCTTAGCACACCAAGAATCACCGCCGATTATATCTTTGTGTGGCAGCTCACGAAGAGAGGAAAACTCCTTCAATACATTGCGGAGCTCACAAGCATGGGAAAGGACCTTTCCTCAAGACAATGATTTTCACACAAAGCAGTAAACAGGCGCGATTTCACAGGACGCAGATTATTCCACAATTCTCGATTTTCACTGTTCAGTCAGATGCTGAAATTTACTCAGGCGGCATCATTTTGGGAACAAGGGCTTCACAGTGCAGGATGCAGTGGCTGACCTGGATGCCAGGATTCAGTTATTTCCCCTTACTCATGAATGCTTTGACTTTTCCCATCATGGAGGCTCATTCATCAGTGCATTTGGCCTGGTAAAGGTTGTTTTCCTCTGGATAGGCAGTTGTGACATGAAGGGTTCCTTCTCCCAACGCGTGATCATGTGGTGGTGCCAAGAAGATATAATAAAGTCAATAATGTTAATGGGAGTTTTTTTTTAAATCTAGAGTTTAGTGGTGCCTTTGTCTATGTGTGTGTCTTAAATGGATTAAAGCCAGCTGGTCTAGAGGCATTGATGTACACAAGACAAGTAGGTTTGAAATGGTAATTAGATAAACATAGGGGAATAGAAGGTGAGGTGTAAAGGGGGGAATTTGCATTTTTAAATAGACCATTCAAAGAAGTGAGTGAAATATTACACCAAACCAGGTAAACTCAGAAACAAAGTGTCTATTTTTTTCAATGCTTATTAGTACAGCGGGTATTATGAAAAGTATTTTTTGTTAGAGATTTAAAGTTTAAAAAAATGCCTCGTGATGATGAGAATTTGCATTCAAAATGGACAGTATGTATAAGAGAAGGGAAGGCTGTAACTAAAAGAAGGAGGGATTATGAGATCACAAGTCTCCAGCCGGGAAGCCTCAAGTCTGTCTGCGAGGACCCAGTGCTGAAAGAAACTCATTTTAATGTGGCTTCCATGCTGCGCTGTGCCAGATGTCTGTTTAAATCTATGTGTTTTACTGTGACCTTACCAGGGTCTAATTGGGTGTCAGAATAATTAGGGGATTTTTGTAGTTATTATAGTAGTAATTTTGTAGACTTATATATGTGCTTACAATCTTTCTTGCACTAATAAATATTGAATTTAGTTTAATAAAAAACTTCTTGAGACTAAGTGGTCTTATTATTACTGAATTCAAAGCCTGCATCTCGAAACATACAAATTGAAAAAAAAAGTGTTATAACAGTTATTTAAGTTTCCCTCCGAGATTTGAACAGCTCAGCCCCTCCCATCATCCTTGTCATAATAGTGACATTGTGGTATTGTCACTGGGCTGGTGGCCCAGGGTAACGCTCCAGGGGCCCCAGTTTGAATCCCCCATCAGCAGATGGTGAAACTTGAAATCAATTAAAAAAAAACTTCTGACTTTGACCACAAAGCGATTATAGATTGTTGTTAACAAAAATAATACCATCTGGTTCAGTGATGTCCTTTCGGGAAGGAAATCTGTCATTCTGACTTGGCCTGGCCCATATTTGTCTCCTGACCTGCAGCAACGTGGTTGACTCTTAAATGCCCTCTGAACAAGGGCAACCAGGGATGGGCAATAAATGTTGGCCTAGCCAGCAACACCCACATCCCCATGAACAAATAATAAATAAAAATGCTTTGCACAAAATAAAATGAAATTCTCTTTGATAGAATCCCCTTCAACATACCTGGCATAGAAACTAGGAGTGGGAGTAGTCCATTCGGCCCTTCGAATTTTCTAAGAAATGTCCAGCAATCTGCAGGCCGGAACTTTCCCTCATTTCTAATTTCACTTGACTCGCGTGTTCAATATCAATTGACATTTTGACAATACACCGTTTGATTTCTTTATTTACACTTTCCTGGTGTGTGTATGTGTGTCACTGGCAAGGCCAGCATTTGGTGCCCATCCCTAATACCCCTGGAACCGACTGGCTTTGTACTTAGGCCATTTGAGAGCACGGTTCAAGGTCAACCACAATCACATGTAGGCCAGACCAGGTAAGGAGGGCAGATTCCTCCCTGGACGGACATCAGTGAATCAGATGGATCTTCACAATCATCGATGAAAGTTTCCTGGTCACTGTAACTGAGACCAGATTTCAATTCCAGATTTATTAGTTGAATTTTAATTCCACCAGCGGCCGTGGTGAGATTTGAACCCCCTGCTCCCAAGAGCATTAGGCTGGGCCTCCAGCATAGCTCGCTCATTGACCTTACCATTACGCCACCTTCTCCCCCTTACTCTATTTCAGGAAGAAAGACCCTTGACGATATCTTTGGCAACATCAGGTCCCAACATTATGCTCATAATCCTCCTGCATGGTGGCAGGATTTAGGCTTTTGGGTAATGGTGAGGTGATAGTGACTGCCCTTGACATCAAGGCCGCATTTGACCAAGTGTGGCATCAAGGAGCCCTAGCAAAACTGGAGTCAATGGGAATCAGGGGGAAAACTCTCTGCTGGTTGGAGTCATACCTAGCACAAAGGAAGATGGTTGTGGTTGTTGGAGGTCAATCATTTCAGCTCCAAGACATCACTGCAGGAGTTCCTCAGGGTAGTGTCCTCGGCCCAACCATCTTCAGCTGCTTCATCACTGACCTTCCCCCCATCATAAGTCATATGTGTGGATGTTCGTTGATGATTGCACAATGTTCAGCACCATTCACGACTCCTCAGATACTGAAGCAGTCCATGTCCAAATGCAGCAAGACCTGGACAATATCCAGGCTTGGGCTGACTAGTGGCAAGTAACATTCGTGCCACAGAAGTGCCATATCCAACAAGAGAGTTTCTAACCATCGTTCCTTGACATTCAATGACATTACCATCGCTGAATCCCCCACTGTCAACATCTTGGGGGATACCATGGACCAGAAACGGAACTGGACTAGCCATATAAATGCTGTGGCTACAAGAGCAGGTTAGTGGCTGGGAATCCTGCGGAGAGTAACTCACGTCCTGACTTCCCAAATCCTGTCCACCATCTACAAGGCACAAGTCAGGTGTGTGATGGATACTCCCCACTTGCCTGGGTGAGTGCAGCTCCCACAACACTCAAGGTGCTCAACAAAAAGCAGACCCACTCGATTGGCATTCCATTCAACACATTTAACAAAGGTCTCTCTAAGTCATACTCCCCCCTGACGTGGAACCAAATTGCTGTTCTTGTACCATACCTGGGTCACCCACACCAGATGGACTGCAACCGCTCCCAAAGGCAGTTCACCACCACCTTCCAAAGGGCAATCAGGGACGGGCAATAAATGCTAGCCCAGCCAGTGATGTCCACATCCCATCAAATAATAAAGGCACAAGGTCTCTCCTTCTTGGTAAACTCCTGGTAGACCTCCTCTGGGCCTTCTCGATGTCCTTTACATCTCTCCTGAAATGTGGTACCCACAATTTGCCACAACACTCCAGCGAGGCCCAAGAACTCACTTTGGAAGTTCAGATATGACCTATTTGCTTTATTCAGAAACAGAGGTTGTTTAAATAAGTCATATGTGTATTTGGGTGTGTTAGGAATAAGGTATCTCTTTAAGTTTATGTTCGATTGATATGTTTTTCTATTTGTGGGTTAAAAGATGAAGCCTGGGGCCTAGTTTCACTTTTGAGTGGAGACAGGACATCTCAGGCTCTGTTTGTATACCTGCATTTCTAATGAGTTTCGTGACCCTTGAACTGGAGAGCCGTGTTATTGGCAGTGGTGTGGGAGAGGCAGAGGGGGAGGCATTGGGTAGTGGTTTAGGAAAATTAAAACAAGATTTAAAAATAAACTGTGCTGCTGCCTAGCAACAGGGACCCAGCATGAGGGACCCACAGAGACAGAAGACTGTTTTCAGTTCAATTGAAAGCAGTTCGAATTCAGTTGGAAGCAGTTGCCGATGGTTGTAGCACAGGAGAGACAGATAGCAAGCCCCAAAGCAAACCTCAGGTGAAGCCATGATTCCAGAGAGGCTGGGCAGCAGGATGACTGATAGCAAGTCCCAAACTGAAGTTGGAACCAGCTGCCAGGGGAAGTTCGACAGGAGGGGAAACTGCAGACGCAGGCTCCAGAAACTAAAGAAGAAAGTCCCTAATCCATGTGAGTGGGACGGGAAACGTCCAAAGAGGACAGTCGAGTCAAAGGGCAAGGACAAGAATCTGGATAATGTCCTGTTCTGCGGATGTGAAAGTAAGGAGCAGAGAGGAAGGCTCCAAGCTTCAAGCTTAAAGAAAAGAAAGCTGCAGGATGCAGATTTAAAGCAATATAGGTTTGAGAGAAGCCTGAAGTCCCAAGGAGACAGCCGAAGGTCTGTAACTCTTTCCTACGGGCATGAAAAGCAGTGGTGTTCTGTCAGCACCGATGAGACAGAGAACATAGAAGAAAGCTTGAATACACATGGTGATCCAGGGAGGGTCTCGAAACCCAGGAGGTGGACCCTTGTGGAAGGCATCTGAGAGAAAGCATCAGTTTGGGAGAAGATTCCAAGGCGAGGTCTTGAAGAGTGGAGATTGGAAACCCTTGTGTGAAAGATGGAATTTAGTGAGACCATTCACGGTGTATCAAGCATCTGGGGGGAGTTGAGGAGAGATCCATAGCATCTGTATGTGTTGGCATCCATCACCTGGTTTCAGACTGGGGTGTGGCACCTATTGGTTTACATGGACTGTGTACTTAGTGTGACTATTCGAGTATAAGATAGCTTTTGTAATTTGTGTTACCCTTACAAATCTATATATACTTGTGAAGGGATAGTTATGGGTGAAGGAATATTGTAATATAGCTGATCTTTCCTTGTTCAATATGTTTTATTCTTTGGTTAAAAGTTCATCCGCTGACTCCTGTGACCCTGTTCAGTAGCCACTCTCCATGTATCTGAACAAAAGTATAAACTTTCGGATTTATCAAGCCGGGCTCTGACTTGCCCAGTGGTGACATCAGCTGGGGTCATAACAGCCTTTTGTATTTTGCTTCCAATCACTGAATGTGAGCATCGCTGGCAAGATCAGCATTTTCTGCTGCCCTTGAACTGAATGGCTTTCCAGGCCTTTTGAGGGGGGGCAGGTAAAGCTCAGCCACATCACTGTCGGCCTGGAGTTACGTGTAGGATGGCAGGTTTCCTTCCCTAAGGGGCATGCGTGAGGCAGACAATAACAATCGATGGTATTTTCCTGGTCATCGATACTGAGGCCACCCCTCATTAATTGAATTTTAATTCCACCCACTGCTGTCACGGGGCTCAAACCTGCGTCCCCCCTGAATATCAGCCTGTCCTCTGGATTACTAGGTGGGTGAATTTACCACGACAATGCCACCTGCAGTTGCAGGTGTGCTTTTATTTTTTTAGCTACCATGGCACCTCAAAGGATTGGCGTGTGTGGATACTGGTGCCTCTCTGCTCATCTGCACCTTTCAACACCTTGCTCCTTATAGTAAACTGTCTTTCCCATGGCAGTCTTCCCAAAGTGCCTCCCTTCACACTGCTCCGCACCAAACTCCATCCGCCATGTTCCTGTCCATCCTCACCTTGTCCTCTTTGAAGTCTATCTATATCTAATCCTGACCCACATCCACAGAGCTGCCAAGTTTCACAACATCTGCACATTGCCCAATGCTGCCCCCTGCTGGCAATAACTGGCGAGGCAGCATCTCCAATGCCGTGTGCAGTTGTGGTCTCCTTATTTCAGGATGGGTGTCGATGCATTGGAGGTGGCTCAGAGGAGGTTTACTAGGTTGACACCTGGAGTGGACGGGTGGTCTTCTGAGGAGAGAATGGGCAGGCTGGGCTTGCTTCCACTGGAGTTCAGAGGAGTGAGGGGCGATTTGATTGAAGCAAAGGTTATTGGCGGGTGGGGGGGGTGTGGCGGTAGCTGGCAATGTGGAACTCGAATCAAAAACAGGTCAGCCGTGGCCTTATTGAATGGCAGAGCAGGCTTGAGGGTTCCAGGCGGCTTACATCTGTTCCGATTTGGTATGTCCACAAGCGGGGGAGATATTGGTGTAGCGGTAATGTCACTGGGTCAGTAATTCCAGGCGAATGCTCTGAGGACTTGGGCTCAAAGCCCATCTGGTTCCCGAGTGCCCTTTTGGGAGGGAAATCTGCCATCTTTACCTAGTCTGGCCTACACGTGACTCCAGACCCACCAGCAATGTGGTTGGCTCTTAAATGGTCTTGGAAGCCACTCAGAGATGGGCGATAAGTGCTGGTCTTGTTCAGTGACACCCATGTCCCATGAAAATACAAAGCCAGAAATGTAGGAGGCTTAAAGGGGCCAGAGAAACAGATATAAGATTTGGAAAGAAAACCAGTAAAAGTGGGGTTAGGTTAAAAAGGGTGAGACGTAGGACTAAGCCAGAGGATGAGACAGGTTGGAAGGAACATGGGTCAAAGTGAAAGCAAGACAAAGGGGGGACGGTCAAAAAGGACGGACATAGGGTGAATTCGGGAGTGGAGAACAGTTATAAGGGACAGGGTTAATAAAGAAAGCAAGGGTGGGGTTGAGGGGGCCAGTTATAAAGGACAGCAGGAGAAGGCACCAGTTATAAGGGACACGGTTTACAGAGAAAGCAGGAAAGGGAGCCACTTATAAGGGACAGGGTTTACTGAGAAAAAAGGGGAAGCGGCCAGTTAAAAGGGACAGGGTTTAAAGAGAAAGCAGGAAAGGGGGCATTTTATTAGGGACAGGGTTTACAGAGAAAGCAGGAAAGGGGGGCAGTTATAAGGGACAGGGTTTACAGAGAAAGCAGGAGAGGGGGCATTTTATTAGGGACAGGGTTTACAGAGACACCAGGAGAGGGAGGCAGTTATAAGGGACAGGGTTTACAGAGAAAGCAGGAGAGGAGGCCGGGTATAAGGGACAAGGTTTACAGAGAAAGCAGGAGAGGGGGCCAGTTATAAGGGACAAGGTTTACAGAGAAAGCAGGAGAGGGCACCAGTTATAAGGGACACGGTTTACAGAGAAAGCAGGAGAGGAGGCCACTTATAAGGGACAGGATTTACCGAGAAAAAAGGAGAGGGGGCCAGTTAAAAGTGACAGGGTTTAAAGAGAAAGCAGGAAAGGGGGCATTTTATTAGGGACAGGGTTTACAGAGAAAGCAGGAGAGGGGGGCAGTTATAAGGGACAGGGTTTACAGAGAAAGCAGGAAAGGGGGCATTTTATTAGGGACAGGATTTACAGAGAAAGCAGGAGAGGGGGCATTTTATTAGGGACAGGGTTTGCAGAGACACCAGGAGAGGGAGGCAGTTATAAGGGACAGGGTTTACAGAGAAAGCAGGAGAGGAGGCCAGGTATAAGGGACAGGGTTCACAGAGAAAGCAGGAGAGGGGGCCAGTTATAAGGGACAGGGTTTACAGAGAAAGCAGGAGAGGGGGCCAGTTATAAGGGACAGGGTTTACAGAGAAAGCAGGAGAGGGCACCAGTTATAAGGGACAGGGTTTACAGAGAAAGCAGGAGAGGAGGCATTTTATTAGGGACAGGGTTTACAGAGAAAGCAGGAGAGGGGGGCAGTTATAAGGGACAGGGTTTACAGAGAAAGCAGGAGAGGGGGCCAGTTATAAGGGACAGGGTTTACAGAGAAAGCAGGAGAGGGGGGCAGTTATAAGGGACAGGGTTTACAGAGGAAATAAGTGAAGGGGGAGGCAGTTAAGAAGCATGGGTGTTGGGGCGAAGCCAGCGGAGGGGGAGGGTTGTAAGGGGCAGATCCAGGCCTCCTCCCTTGGCCTACATTCTTGCTTGATAAGTGACCATTGCCCATACAGCCTGAACGTGGTTATTTTCGGTGCTGGGGTGGGTGGGAGAGGTTCAGCGTCTCAGCTGTTAGCTTGTGTACTGCTGAGCTCTCCGTGCTCCCTGTGGGGCATTCCCAGTGGGAATGGGGATGCTGTCATCTGTTTATCCAGCAACGTGGCATGATCACAGGCACCAATCCTCTCGAGCCAATCACAGGCCTTGCGCAAGAGCCAATGAGCAGGCAGAGGAGGCTGTGGGAAAAATGTCAGCCCCCTTGGGCAAACGTGCTGATTGGCTGAGCTTTGCAGCGCCTAGCAGATGCGTCCCTTTCAGATCCCCAAGTATTCCGAAATAAAATTTGACCAAAAAATATGCAAGGCCCCTCCAGAAAATGAAAAGATTACACTGGAACCAGGCCCTTCAGTGTCTGAACTCTGCTTCGAACCCCCTCATTCCAGCCCTACCTCTCACTCTCCCACCAATCCGAGCCCCTCTACGACATTAAAAGGGCAGAGAGAGGAGCACGAGTAGGCCAGCAGGCTCTTTGATCCTGCTCCGCCATTCAAAAAGACCCGGGCTGAGCGCCCACATTGGCATCACTTAGCCACCTGCAGACTCGATGGGCAGAAGGGCCTTTTCTGCAATGGGTGATTCTGTGATTGGGCTGCCAAGGTCCCTGAATTCCCTCAGTATCCGACTTGATCTGCCTTGGATACACGCACCTGCTGAGCCTCCACGCTCCTTGGGTGGAGAAATCCAAATGTTCAGAACACGATAGGTGAAGAGATTTCTCCTCACCTCAGTCCGAAGCAGGTAACCACCTTATCCTGAGGCTGTCACCACACTTACTAGACTCTAAAGCCTGAGGTGCATCATCCTTCCTGAAAAATGGTATATGTTTCAATCAGGGCAGCTCTCATTCATCGCAACTCTAGGACATCGAGACCGAGAGACCAAAAACCGATCCTGATTGGGCAGTCGCCTCTCCTCAACTGAATCAGTTTAGGTAATATTCAGTGCGAACCCTTGAAAACAAACATCCATTGATGAGCAAACTCTGCTCCAAATCTCCATTCGCACACATCCTCACTTACTCTAACTCCCCATTCACACACACCCTCACTTACTCTAACTCCCCATTCACACACACCATCACTTACTCTAACTCCCCATTCACAGACACCCTCATTTACTCTAACTCACCATTCACATGCACCCTCACCTACTCTAACTCTCCAATCACACACACACTCACAAACTCTAACCCTCCATTGACACACAAACTCACTTACTATATCTCCCCATTCACACACACCCCCAATTACTCTAACCCTCCATTCACACACACCCTCAGTTACTCTAACCACCCATTCACACACCATCAATTACTCAAACTCTCCATTCACACACACCCTCACTTATTCTAACGCCCCATTCACACAGCCTCACTTACTCTAACTCCCCATTCACACACATGCTCACTTAGTCTAACTCTCCATTCACATGAACCCTCACTTACTCTAACTCTCCATTCACACATACCCTCACTTACTCAAACTCCCCATTCACACACACCCTCACTTAAACTAAATCTCCATTCACTTGAACCCTCACTTACTCTAACTCTCCATTCACACACACCATCACTAACTCTAACTGTCCATTCACACACACCCTCACTTACTCTAATCCCCCATTCACACACCCTCAATTACTATAACTCTGCATTCACACACACCCTCACTTACTCTAACCCCCAATTCACACACCCTCACTTACTCTAATTCCGCATTCACATACACCCTTCACTTACTCTACCTCTCCATTCACACACGCACCCTCACTTACTCTAACTCCCCATTCACACACACCCTCACTTACTCTAACTTCCCATTCACACACACACTCACTTACTCTAACTCCCCATTCACACACCCTCACTTACTCTAACTCTCCATTCACACACACCTTCACTTACTCTAACCCTCCATTCACACACACCCTCACTTACTCTAACTCCCAGTTCACACACACCCTCACTTACTCTAACTCCCAATTCACACACACCCTCACTTACTCTAACTCCCAATTCACACACACCATCATTAACTCTCACTTCCCATTCACACACACCGTCACTTACTCTAACTCGCCATTCACACACACCCTCACTTACTCTCACTCCCCATTCACACACACCCTCACTTACTCTCTCTCTCCATTCACACACCCCCTCACTTACTCTTACTCTCCATTCACACACACCCTCACTTACTCTTACTCTCCATTCACACACAGCCCCACTTACTCTCAGTCCCCATTCACACACACCCTTACTTACTCTAACTCCCCATTCACTCACACCCTCACTTACTCTCTCTCTCCATTCACACACACCCTCACTTACTCTCTCTCTCCATTCACACACACCCTCACTTACTCTCTCTCTCCATTCACACACCCCCTCACTTACTCTTACTCTCCATTCACACACACCCTCACTTACTCTCTCTCTCCATTCACACACACCCTCACTTACTCTTACTCTCCATTCACACACAGCCCCACTTACTCTCAGTCCCCATTCACACACACCCTTACTTACTCTAACTCCCCATTCACTCACACCCTCACTTACCCTCTCTCTCCATTCACACACACCCTCACTTACTCTCTCTCTCCATTCACACACACCCTCACTTACTCTCTCTCTCCATTCACACACCCCCTCACTTACTCTTACTCTCCATTCACACACACCCTCACTTACTCTCTCTCTCCATTCACACACACCCTCACTTGCTCTCACTCCCCATTCACACACACCCTCACTTGCTCTCACTCTCCATTCCCACACACCCTCACTTGCTCTCACTCCCCATTCACACACACCCTCACTTGCTCTCACTACCCAATCCCACACACCCTCACTTAGTCTCACTCTCCATTCACGCACACCCTCACTTGCTCTCACTCTCCATTCACACACACCCTCACTTACTCTCACTCCCCATTCACACACACCCTCACTTACTCTAACTCCTCATTCACTCACACCCTCACTTACTCTCTCTCTCCATTCACACACACCCTCACTTACTCTCTCTCTCCATTCACACACACCCTCACTTACTCTTACTCTCCATTCACACACAGCCCCACTTACTCTCACTCCCCATTCACACACACCCTCACTTACTCTTACTCTCCATTCACACACACCCTCACTTACTCTCTCTCTCCATTCACACACACCCTTACTTACTCTAACTCCCCATTCACTCACACCCTCACTTGCTCTCACTCCCCATTCACACACCCTCACTTACTCTCACTCTCCATTCCCACACACCATCACTTGCTCCCACTCTCCATTCCCACACACCCTCACTTGCTCTCACTCTCCATTCCCACACACCCTCACTTGCTCTCACTCCCCATTCACACACACCCTCACTTGCTCTCACTCTCCATTCCCACACACCCTCACTTGCTCTCACTCCCCATTCCCACAGACCCTCACTTACTCTCACTTCCCATTCCCACACACCCTCACTTACTCTCACTCTCCATTCACACACACCCTCACTTGCTCTCACTCCCCATTCCCACACACCCTCACTTACTCTCACTACCCATTCCCACACACCCTCACTTACTCTCACTACCCATTCCCACACACCCTCACTTAGTCTCACTCTCCATTCACGCACACCCTCACTTGCTCTCACTCTCCATTCACACACACCCTCACTTCCTCTAAATAGCCATTCACACGCACCATCACTAACTCTCACTTCCCATTCCCACACACCCTCACTTACTCTCACTCTCCATTCACACACACTCTCACTTGCTCTCACTACCCATTCCCACACACCCTCACTTACTCTCACTACCCATTCCCACACACCCTCACTTAGTCTCACTCTCCATTCACGCACACCCTCACTTGCTCTCACTCTCCATTCACACACACCCTCACTTACTCTAAATAGCCATTCACACGCACCATCACTAACTCTCACTTCCCATTCCCACACACCCGCACTTACTCTCACTCTCCATTCACACACACCCTCACTTGCTCTCACTCCCCATTCCCACACACCCTCACTTACTCTCACTACCCATTCCCACACACCCTCACTTACTCTCACTACCCATTCCCACACACCCTCACTTAGTCTCACTCTCCATTCACGCACACCCTCACTTGCTCTCACTCTCCATTCACACACAGCCAGAGTTCGGTGCTCTGCTTGGCTGCTCGAAACCCCTCCCACCTCCGCCAACCTCCACCTGACCATTTGGCAGCAGCTTTGCCCTCTGGACTGCTGGCTGTGCTCTCAGCTCAGGCACAGGCTTCTCCCAAACCACACCACAAGGCTGAACCATCGAGGAGACTGATCCAAACCGGGATGCTGGCACTGCAAAGGGCTGTGAGCACCTCCACCAGTGACTGCTCCAGGACCCGCTTTAGCGAGGAGTTTGTGCAATGTGTCCAGTCGTCCAACTGTCCGGCAGTCCACTAGAACACTCTTTAGTTTACAGTCAGTGCCCGAGGGGTGAAAATCTATGGAGTACCTGGTGGCAGTTTGATGCCTCTGTGTTGCTTTCGAGTTCAGATAAGCTAACGCCCGACTCCAATAATAATAATATGGCTGTGCCTGAACTGTCTCAGCTGCAGAGGACTGGCCACTTTTCAAAAGGTGCCCTTAATGCTCCCCCACACCCCCCACCAACCCCACAGGTGCTTGTGTCTTTGCGCTGCCTTCAACCACAGGGCAGCCTTTGTCACACCCCCCAGCCCACCTTTATGGAGGGGCTGGCCTTCATCTCTTCAGCAACTGTCACCATTGACACTGTGCTCCAGCTCCTCAAGGGCTCAGGTACTGAAGGCTGTCAAAAGATTTGATGCTTCTAAAGTTTCATGGCTGCGTCTCTATGATGTGACCCTGATCACAGAGCGTAAATGTGATGCCCTCGGCCAGACAGGAGTCAGATATTCTCAGAGGCTGTGTGAAGATCTATGTTGTCCCCTCACTGCATGTTGTCAACATTCTCCTGTGATTGAGCAAGTATTAGGGCCGCCACTGCGTCTCCATGACAGGAGCATTCCCTCAGGGGGTATTTGCGTTACCATCAGCCGGACTGCAGTCAAATATTCACAGATGCAATGTGAGGATCTATGGTGTCTCCTTACTGCATGTCGTCATCATCCTCCACGAGTCTAGCAGCTACGAGGGCCTCCTGAGCACGCTTGCCTTTTCTGGCCAGTGTGGGGGTCTCATCACTGCCTTCGAGGACCTGCTCACCCTCATCACCATTGGTGTCCTCCACATCAAAGGAGATGTGCAGCTCCTCCACCTCCTCCTCAGCCAGCCCCTCTTCCCGTTGCAGCACCAGGTTGTAAAGGGCGCAGCAGATGATGATGATGAGTGACACCCTCTGCGGACTATATTGCAGGGCTCCACCGGACCGGTCCAGGCACTGGCACCTCATCTTCACCATCCCGATGCTCTGCTCCACCAAGGTACGGGTTTCAGCATGAGCCTCATTATAGCGTCGCTCTGCTGCAGTCTGAGGCCACCACACGGGTGTGATAAGCCACAGCCTCTGTGGGTAGCCCTTGTCCACGAGGAGCCAACCCTGCAGCCTCTGTGGACCCTGGAAGATGTCAGGGATCTGAGACCGACTGAGAATGCAGCAGTTATGGACACTCTGTGGAAACCGTGCACAGACCTGCAGGACACAATCCTGGTGGTCACTCAGCGGCTGCACATTCAGAGAATGGAATCCCTTGTGGTTGATGTAGTTGGCCGTGTGTGGTGACGGAGACCTGAGCGCCATGTGAGAGCAGTCGATCGCACCCTATTCCTGTGGGAAACCCGAGATCTGGGCAAATCCAATCGCTCTTTCATCCTGCTTCTTCTGGTCATGGGTTCAATGCACAAAGCTGCGTGGGCCTCACGAGGATAGAATCCGTGACCTCATGGATGCGATTGTGGATGGAGACTTGTGAGATCCCACAGAGGTCACCTGTGGAGCCTCGAAAGGAGCCGCTGGTGTAGAACTTGAGTGCCGCTGTCACGTTCACAGACACGGGCAGTGGGTGCCCTCCATGTCCCCATGGTGCCAAATCCTGCAGCATGCAGCAGATGTGACTGACCTGGACCCTAGGCATGCGCAGTCTCCGGCGACACTGGTTCCCGGTCATCTGCAGGAATGAAAGGCGGCATCTATAGACCCTGGGTGTTGCTAGGCACCGAACATTGATAGCTCACTGTGTTTCTTCGACAGCGTGTGTGAGATCCCCAGCTGCCCCTCCTTCCAGAGGATGCTGCTCCTCTCTCTCTGCACACCCAGGCTCCTCAGTCACTCTCTTCTCCATCGTCCTCACTCTCTTTAAGCCAGGAGCCATACAGCTAGGTCTCCAGGCTCCATGATCCTGATGTACTCCTCCTGCAGGATGAAAGAGAGAGACGTGTGTGTTAGCATGTGGGTACTAAGAGCCTCTCCTGGTTAAGTCTAAAGGCCCCTTAACACATCCTGGAGAGTGCCGGCCACCACTTGGATGGCCAGAGTTCGGTGCTCTGCATGGCTGCCCAAAACTCCCCCCCCACCTCCGCCAACCTCCACCTGACCGATTGGCAGCATCTTTGCCCACTGGACTGCAGGCTGTGCTCTCAGCTCAGGCACAGGCTTCTCCTAACCCACACCGCAAGGCTGAACCATGGAGGAGACTGGTCCAAACCGGGATACTGACACTGCAAGCGGCTGTGAGCACCTCCACCAGTGACTGCTCCAGCACCAGCTTTAGCGAGGAGATTGTGCAATGTGTCCAGTCGTCCAACTGTCCTGCAGTCCACTAGAACACTCTTGAGTTTACAGTCATTGCCTGAGGGGTGAAATGCTCTGGAGCACTTGGTGGCACTTTGATGCCTCTGTGTTGCTTGAGTGGGTGGATAGGCTATAGGCCGGACTCCAGCCATACCAATGAGGTTGCGCCTGAACTGTCTCCGCTGCGGGGGAACGGTCACTTTACACGAGGGGTTCCTAATGCATTGCCTCTTCCCTGATGCTGCACCCGACCAACCCCACAGCTGCTTATGTGCCACCTTCAACCACAGGGCAGCCTTTGACCCTCCCACCTCACCAAAGTCACATCAAAGCACAGGGCAGCTTTTGCCCCCCCACCATCTCCACCCACCCCCAGCGCGCCTCAGCCTTGAAGCCCAACAGGCGACCCGGGCGAGTGCTGCGCAATGTTACTGTGCAGCCCCCAACTCCGAGACCCCACCAAGTGTGTGACTTATATACACTGTTGCGAAACGCGTGGGGGTGCGATCACTCCGACGTGGGTGGACGATCCAGCGAGAGGCGGGGGGCGAGAGGAGGGGGGAGTGATTCCGGCAGGCTGGCCTTATATTGAAACGTTGAAGTATTACAGCAAGGTGCCCGAGGTCCAATGGCGGCCATCGATGGGCTGAGCGGCCGATCGCCAACTGGTCTCGCGACTCCTTGAAATAATTTCTTGACCTCCTCGCCACGTACACTCACTCACACCACCGAACACACCCGATGCCAGTGGGCATGGAATATCCCACCCACAGAAACATAGAAACCAGGAGCAGGAGTAGGCCATTCAGCCCTTCGAACCTGCTCCACCATTCGTCATGATCATGGCTGATCATCCAACTCAATATCCTGCTCCCGCTTTCTCCCCATACCCTTTGATCCCTTTCGCCCCAAGAGCTATATCTAATTCCTTCTTGAAAACATACAATGTTTTGGTCTCAACTACTTTCTGTAGTAACGAATTCCACAGGCTCACCCCTCTCTGGGTGAAGAAATTTCTCCTCTTCTCAGTACTAAATGGTCTCCCCCATATCCTCAAACTGTGACCCCTTGTTCTAGACCCCATCAGCCAGAGGAAATAACATCCCTGCATCCACTCTGTCCTGCTGTGACTGTTCATCGGTGGTGGAGGGAGTGAATGTTTGTGGATGTGGTACCAATCATTGGGCTGCTTTGTCCTGGACAGTGTCAACTTCTTGAGTGTTGTGGGAGCTGCACTCATCCAGGCAAGTGGGGAGTATCCATCACACTCCTGACTTGTGCCTTGTAGATGGTGGACAGGCTTTGGGGAGTCAGGAGGTGAGTTACTCACTGCAGGATTCCAAGCCTCTGACCTGCTCTTGTGGCCACAGTATTTATATGGCTTGTCCAGTTCAGCTTCTGGTCAAAGGCAACTCCCAGGATGTTGATAGTGGGGGATTCAGTGATTGTAATGTCATTAAATGTCAAGGGGCGATGGTTGGATTCTCTCCTGAAGGGTGGGGTTGAGAAGAGTGTGAGGGAGGAGAGTGAGACTGCGAGGGAGGAGAGAGAGTGCGAGGGAGGAGAGTGTGAGGATCGTTTGAGAGAGAGTGTGGTGGAGGGGAGAAAGATTATGAGGGGGTGATGTCGAGAGAATTTGAGGGGAAGGAGAGACAATGTGTGGGGGAGAGCGAGTGTGAAAGAGGAGGAAGAGGGTTTGGGTGGAAGAGAGAATGTGAGGTAGGGAGGGTGACAGGGTGCGGGGTTTGTGAGAGTCTGGGGGGCTTGTGGGAGATTGTGGGGGAGTTGAAAGAGTTTGGAAAGGTGAGAGAGGTTGTGGGGAGAGGAGAGGATGTATGGGGGGTGTGAGAGAGAGTGTGAGGGGTGGTGGGAGAGAATGTGAGAGAGCGTGTGAGGGAGGAGAGGGGGTGAGGGGGGATATAGTGTGTGAGGGGGATTGAGAGAGTGCGATGGGGAGGGACTGTATGGGGGCAAAGGGACTGTGAGGGGGGGAGAGTGTGGGAGGCGGAGAGAGAGTGAGAGGGGGCAGAGAGTGAGTGTGAAGGGGAGAGGTTGAGAGGGGAGGGTGAGTGTGAGGGGGGAGAGTTTTTGGAGTGAAAAAGGATATGCGAGGATGGAGAGAGAGTCCAGTGGGGGACAGAGAGCATAGAGGGGTGAGAGACATTATGCAGGGGTGGGGGAGATAGTGTGGGGCAGAGAAAGAGAGAGTGAGGGGGAGTTGAGAGAGAGTGTGGGGTGTTTGTGAGAGAGTGTGAGGTGTGGTTGAGCAAGAGTGTGAGGGGAGGATTGAGAGAGAGTGTGCGGGGAGGGTGAGGGGCAGTGTGTGGGTGGGGGGCTGTTGGAGAGTGAGGGAGGGTTGAGAGAATGTGTGTGGGGGGAGTTGAAAGAGAGTATGAGGGGGTAGTTGAGAGAGTGTGACTTGAAAAAGACAGCGTGAGGGGGGAGTTGAGAGAGTGTGAGTTGAGAGAGAGTGTGAGGAGGGAGTAGAGAGAGTGTGAGTTGAGGGATGGTGTGAGGGGGATGTTGAGAAAGTGTGAGTTGAGAGTTAGTGTGAGGGGGGTGTTGAGAAAGTCTGAGTTCAGAGTGTGAGGCGGAAATTAAGAAAGTGTGAATTGAGAGAGAGTGAGAGGCGGGAGTTGAGAGAGAGTGTGAGGGGGGAGTTGAGAGAGTGTGAGTTCAGACAGAGTGTGAGGGGGGAATTGAGAGAGTGTGAATTGAGATAGACTGTGAGGGGTAATTGACAGAACGTGAGTTGAGTGAGAGTGTGAAGGGGGAGTTGACAGAGTGTGAGTTGAGATAGACTGTGAGGGGGGAATTGACAGAGCGTGAGTTGAGCGAGAGTGTGAGGGGGGAGTTGAGAGAGTGTGAGGGGGGAGTTGACAGAGTGTGAGTTGAGAAGAGAGTTGGTGGGGGGAGACTGAGATGGAGGGATAGATTGTGGGGGGTGAGGGTGCGGGTGGGGAGTAGAGAGAGAGTGTGGGGGGATGTGGGAAAGTGTAGGGACTTGTGACGGAATGTGGAGTGGGGTGGTGAGAGAGTGGATGGGGTTGTGAGAGAATGTGGGGGGTTGTGAGAGAGTGTAGGTGGTTGTGAGAGAGTGTAGGGGGTTGTGAGAGAGTGTAAGGGGGTGTGAGAGATTGTAGGGGGGTGTGAGAGAGTGCAGGGGGATGTGAGAGAGTGTGGGGGGGTGTGAGAAATTGTAGGGGGTTCTGAGAGAGTGTAGGGTGTGTGAGTGTTTGTAAGGGGATGTGTGAGAGTGTGGGGGTTGTGAGAGTGTGAAGGGGGTTGTCAGAGTGTGTAGGGGGATGTGAGAGAGTATCGGGGGTGTGAGAGTGTGTAGGTGGATGTGATAGAGTGTGCGGGGTTGTGAAAGAGTGTAGTTGATCGTGAGAGTGTGCAGTGGGATGTGAGAGAGTGTAGGGGGTTATGAGAGTGTGTAGGGGGTTGTGAGAGAGTGTAGGGGGTTGTGAGAGAGTGTGGGGTGGGATGGTGATAGAGTGTAGGGGATTGTGAGACAGTGTCGGTGGGTTGTGAGAGAGTGTGGGGAATTGTGAGAGAGTGTGGTGGGTTGTGAGAGATTGTAGAGTGGGTTGTGAGAGAGTGTAGGGGTTGTGAGAGAGTGTAGGGGGTTGTGAGAGAGCGTGGGGTAGGTTGTGAGAGAGTGTTGTAGGGTGGGGGGTTATGAGATCGAGTTTGGTGGGTTGTGAGAGAGTGTAGGGGGTTGTGAGATAGTGCAGGAGGTTGTGAGAGTGTGAGGGTGGGGTGTGAGACAGTGTAGGGGGTTGGGAAAGAGTGTAGTGTGTGTGACAGAGTGTAGGGTCATGTTTGAGAGTGTGTGCGGGGTTGAAAGAGAGTGTGGAGTGTTTTGAGAGAGTTTAGGGGGTTGTGAGAGTGTGTCGGGGTTGTGAGAGTGTGTGGGGGCTGAGAGTGTGGCGGGTGTGAGGGAGTGTGGGTGGTGTGAGGGAGTGTAGGGAGGGCTGTGAGAGATTATAGGGCATTGTGAGAGAGTGTAGGGTGTGTGAGAGTTTGTAGGGGATTGTGAGACAGTGTTGCGTGTGTGAGAGAGTGTGGGGGGTGTCAGAGTGTGTGGGGTCGTCTCAGAGAGAGGGTGGTGATTTGTGAGAGATTGTAGGGTGTGTGAGAGAGTGTAGGGGGTTGTGAGAGAGATTGGGGTGGGTTGTGAGAGAGTGTGGAGTGGGTTGGGAGACAGTGTAGGGGTTGTGAGTTAGAGTGGGGTGGGTTATGAGACAGTGTGGCGGGAGGGTTATGAGAGAGAGTGGGGTGTGTCGCGAGAGAGTGTAGAGGTTATGAGATAGTGCAGGGGTTTGTGAGAGAGTGTAGGTTCGGGTTTGAGACTGTACAGGGGGTTGTGAGAGAGTGTAGTGCATTATGAGAGAGTGTAGGCTATGTGAGAAAGTGTAGGGGGTTGTGAGAGAGTGTGGGTGTGTGTGATAGTGTGTAAGTTGATGTGACAAATTGTAGGGGGTTGTGAGAGAGTGTGGGGTGTGTGAGGGATTGTGTGGTGGGCTGTGAGAGAATTTAGGGTATTTGTGAGAGTGTAGAGGGTTTCTGAGAGTGTAGAGGGTTTCTGAGAGTGTAGAGGGTTTGTGAGAGTGTAGGGTGTTTGTAAGAGTGTAAGGGGGTTGTGAGAGTGTAGGGGATTTGAGGGAGTGTCGGGTGGGCTGTGAGGGAGTGCAGGGAGGTGTGAGACAATGTAGGTGGTTGTGAGAGAGTATAGGGTAGGATGTGTGAGAGTGTTGGGTGTTGTGAGCGAGTGTGGAGGCTGTGAGAGTGTTGGGGGTTGTGAGAGTGTTTTAGGGGTTGTGAGAGAGTGTGGGGTGGGGTTGTGAGAGAGAGTAAGAGATTGTGAGACAGCTTAGGGGATGTGAGAGAGAGTAGTGGTTTGTGAGAGAGTGTCAGGTGCGTTGTGACAGAATGAAGGGTGTTGTGAGAGAGATTGGGGAAGGTTGTGAGAGAGTGTGGGGTGTGTTGTGAGAGAGTGTAGGGGGTTGTGAAATAGTGCAGGGGGTTGTGAAAGTGTGTGGGGTGCAGTGTGAGAGAGTGTAGGGGGTTGTGAGAGAGTGTAGTGTGTGTGAGACAGTGTAGGGTCGGGTTTGAGAGTGTACGGGTGGTTGTGGGAGAGTATAGGGCATTGTGAGAAAGTGTAGGGTGCGTGAGAGAGTGGGGGGGTGGTTGTGAGAGAGGGTAGGGTGCGTGAGAGAGTGTGGGGGCTGTGAGAGAGTTTGAGGTGGGTTGTAAGAGAGTGTGGAGTGTGTTGTGAGAGAGTGTAGGGGTTTGTGAGAGAGTGTAGGGGATTGTGAGAAAGTGTAGGGGGTTGTGAGAGTTTGTAGGGGGTTTTAAGAGAGTGTGGGTGTTGCGACAGAGTTTAGGGGATTGTGAGAGAGTGTGGGGTGTGCTGAGAGACTGTGGGGTGTGTGATAGTGTGTAGTGGGGTGTGAGAGAGTGTAGGGCGTTGTTAGAGACTGTAGGGGGTTTGTGAGAGTATAGCGGTTTTGAGAGAGTGTAGGGGGTGTGAAAGTGTGTGCGGTGGGCTGTGAGAGAGTGTTGGGGGTGTGAGAGTGTAGGGTGCTGTGAGAGAGTGTAGGGGTTTGTAAGAAAGTGCAGGGGCCTGTGAGAGAGTTTGGGGTCCGGTGTGAGAGAGCGTTGGGGGATGTTAGAGAGTGTAGGGTGGGCTGTGAGACAGTGTGGGGTGTTGTGAGAGAGTTTAGGGGTTTGTGAGAGAGTGTGGGGGTTTGTGAGATAGTTTAGTCAATTTTAAGAGAGTGTAAGGTGGGCTGAGAGAGATTTTGGTGTTTTATGAGAAAGTGTAGAGGATTGTGAGAGATTGTAGGGGGTTGTGAGAGAGTGTAGGGTGTTGTGAGAGCATGTAGGGGGTTGTGAGAGAGTGTACGGGACTGTGAGAGAGTGTGGGGTGGGATGTGAGAGAGTGTAGGTGCGTGTGGGAGAGTGTGGAGTGTGTTGTGAGAGAGTGTATGAGTTGTTAAAGAGTGTGGGCGGTTGTGAGAGAGTGTGTTGTGGGTTGTGAGAGAGTGTGGGGTGGATTGTGAGAGAGTGTGGGGGGTGGGGTGTTATGAGAGGGAGTGAGGTGGGTTGTGAGAGAGTTTAGGGGGTTGTGAGAGAGTTTAGTATGTGTGAGAGAATGTAAGGTTGGGTTTGAGAGGGTGAATGGGGTTGTGCGAGAGTTTAGGGTGTTGTGAGAGAGTGTAGGGGCATTTGAGAGAGTGTGGGGTGTTGTGAGAGAGGGTAAGGTGGGGTGTGAGAGAGTGTAGGGGGTTTGTGAGAGAGTGTAGTTTGTGTGAGAGAGTTTGGAGTCGGGTTTGAGAGTTTGCATGGGGTTGTGAGTGAGTGTAGGGGGATGAGAGAGTGTGGGGGGTGTGAGAGAGTGTGGGGTGTTGTGGGAGAGTATAGGGCATTGTGAGAGGATGTAGGGTGCGTGAAAGAGTACGGGGGAATGAGAGAGTTTGGGGGGGTTGTAAGAGATTGTGGAGTGTGTTGTGAGAGAGTGTGGGGGTTTGTGAGATAGTTTAGTCAGTTTTAAGAGAGTGTAAGGTGGGCTGTGAAAGATTTTGGGGTTTTGTGAGAAAGTGTAGAGGGCTGTGAGAGATTGTAGGCTGGGCTGTGAAAGATTTTGGTGGGTTGTGAGAACAGGTGGTTGTCAGAGAGTGTGGTGTGTTGTGAGAGAGTTTAGGGGCGTGTGAGAGAGTGTTGGGTGGGGTGTGAGAGAGTGTAGGGGGTTATAAGAATGTGTAGGAGCTGTGAGAGAGTGTGGGTGTGCTGTGAGAGTGTATAGGGGGTGTCAGAGAGTGTAGGGGGCTGTGAGAGAGTGTGGGTGTGCTGTGAGAGTGTGTAGGGGGGTGTCAGAGAGTGTAGGGGGATGTGAAAGAGTGTGGGTGGGCTGTGAGGTAGTGTGGGGGTGTTTGAGAGTGTGTAGGGGGTTGTGAGAGGATGTGGGGGTTCTGAGAGAATGTAAGGGGGTGTGAGATAGTGTAGGGTGGTGTTGTGAGAGAGTGTAAGGGTGTGTGAGAGAGTGTGGTGTGGGGTGTGAGAGAGTTGTAGGGGATTGTGAGAAACTGCAGAGGGTTGTGCTGGAGTCTAGGGGGTTGTGAGAAAGTGTGGGGCGGGCTGTGAGGGAGTGTAGCCGGGTGTGAAAGAGTGTAGGGTTCTGTGAGATAGTGTGGGGAGTCTGAGAGACTGTGGGCTAGTGTCGTGAGAGAGTGTCGAGGAGTGTGAGAGAGTGTTGTGGGGTATTGTGAGAGAGTTGTAGGGGGTTGTGAGAGAGTGTAGGGGGTTGTGAGTGAGTGTAGGGTGTTGTGAGAGAGTGTTGGGGGTTGTTAGAGAGTGTAGGGTGTTGTGAGAGAATTGTAGGGGGTTGTGAGAGAGTTGTAGGGGGTTGTGAGAGAGTGTGGGGTTGGGTTGTGAGAGAGTGTAGGGTGTTGTGAGAGAGTGTAGGGTGTTGTGAGAGAGTTGTAGGGGGTTGTGAGAGAGTTGTAGGGGGTTGTGAGAGAGTGTGGGGTTGGGTTGTGAGAGAATGTAGGGGATTGTGAGTGAGTGTGGAGGCTTGTGAGAGAGTGTGGGGTGAGATGTGAGAGAGTGTAAGAGTTTGTGAGAGAGCGTAGTGGGTTTTGAGATAGTGTAGGGTGGGCTGTGAGAAATTTTGTACTTTTGTGAGAAAGTTTGTGGGGTTGTGAGAGATTGTAGGGTGGGCTGTGAAAGATTGTGGGCGGTTGTGAGAGAGAATAGGTGGTTGCGAAAGACTGGGGGATTGTGAGAGAGTGTGGGGGGTGTGAGAGAGTGTAGGGTGGGATGTGAGAGAGTGTAGGTGCGTGTGGGAGAGTGTGGTGTGGGTTGTGAAAGAGTTGTAGGGTGTTCTGAGAGAGTCTAGGGGTTTGTGAGAGAGAGTGGGGGGTTGTGAAAGAATGTAGTGTCTTGTGAGAGAGTCTAGGGGGTTTTGAGAGAGTGTAGGGGGGTTGTGAGAGAGTGTACTGCTTTGTGAGAGAATTTTGGGTTGTGAGAGAGTGTGGGGGATTGTGAGAGAGTGTATGGTGTTGTGAGAGATTGCATGGGGTTGCGAGAGAGATTGGGGTGGGTTGTCAGAGAGTGTGGTGGGTTGTGCGAGAGTGTGGAGTGGGTTGTGAGAGTGTGGGCAGTTGTGAGAGAGTGTGGGGTGGGTTGTGAGAGAGTGTGGGTGGTGGGGAGTTATGAGAGAGTGTGGAGTGGGTTGTGAGAGTGTGTCGGAGTTGTGAGAGAGTGTAAGGGGTTGTGAGAGAGTGTGGGGTGGGTTGTGAGAGGGTGTGGGTGGTGGGGGGTTATGAGAGAGAGTGGGGTGGATTGTGAGAGAGTTTAGGGGGTTGTGAGAGTGTATAGGGCGTTGTGAGAGAGTGTAGGGTGCGTGAGAGAGTGTGGGGGTTGTGAGAGAGTTTAGGGTGGGTTTTAAGAGAACGTGGAATGTGTTGTGAGAAAGTGTAGGGGTTTGTGAGATAGTTTAGTTTTGAGAGAGTGTAAGGTGGGCTGTGAGAGATTATGGTGTTTTCTGAGAAAGTGTAGAGAGTTGTGAGAGAGTGTAGGGTGGTCTGTGAGAGATTGTAGGGGGCTGTGAGAGATTGTGGGGTGTGCTGTAAGGGAGTGTAGGGGGCGTGTGAGAGAGTGTAGGTGGTTGTGAGAGGATGTGGGGTGTCTGAGAGAATGTAGGGAGGTGTGAGATAGTGTAGGGTGGTGTCGTGAGAGAGTGTAGGGTTTTGTGAGAGAGTGTGGGGTGTGCTGTGAGGGAGTGTAGGGGGTGTCAGAGAGTGTAGGGTACTGTGAGAGAGTGTGGGTGGGCTGTGAGGTAGCGTAGGGGGGTGTGAAAGAGTGTAGGTGGTTGTGAGATAATGTAGGGTGCTATTGTGAGAGAGTGTAGGGGCATGTGAGAGAGTGTGTGGTGTGGTTGTGAGAGAGTGTTGGGGATTTTGAGAACGTGTAGGGGGTTGTGAGAGTGTGTAGGGGATTGTGAGAGAGTGTGGGGTGTACTGAGAGACTGTAGGATGTGTGATAGTGTGTGTGGGGTGTGAGAGAGTGTGTGTGGAGCGTGAGTGATTGTGTGTTGAGCTGTGACAGAGTGTAGGGCGTTGTTAGAGACTGTAGGGGGTTTGTGAGAGTGTAGGGTGTTTGTGACAGTGTAGGAGGTTTGTGAGTGTGTAGGGGTTTGTGAGAGTGTGGCGGTTGTGAGAGAGTGTAGGGGGTGTGAGAGTGTGTGGGGTGGGGTGTGAGAAAGTGTTGGGGGTATGAGAGATTATAGGGTCTTGTGAGAGAGTGTAGGGGCTTGTGAGAGAGTGTGGAGTGGGGTGTGATTGATTGTAGGGTGTTGTGAGAGAGTTTAGTGGGTTGTGAGAGATTGTAGGGGGTGTGAGAGTGTGTGGGGTGGGCTGTGAGAGAGTGTAGGGGTTTGTGACAGAGTGTAGGGTGTGTGAGAAGATGCACGGGCCAGTGAGAGAGTGTGGGGTGGGGTGTGAGAGAGTGTTTGGGGATGTTAGAGTGTGTAGTTTACGGTGAGAGAGAGTGTAGGCTGTTGTGAGAGAGTGTTGGGGGGGGTGGTGAGAGAGTGTAGGGTGTTGTGAGAGAGTTGTAGGGGGTTGTGAGAGAGTTGTAGGGGGTTGTGAGAGAGTGTGGGGTTGCATTGTGAGAAAGTGTAGGGTGTTGTGAGAGAGTGTAGGGTGTTGTGAGAGAATGTAGGTGTTGTGAGAGAGTGTTGGAGTTTGTTAGAGAGTTGTAGGGGGTTGTGAGAGAGTGTGGGGTTGGGTTGTGAGAGAATGTAGGGGATTGTGAGTTAATGTGGAGGCTTGTGAGAGTGTGGGGTGAGATGTGAGAGAGTGTAAGAGTTTGTGAGAGAGCGTAGTGGGTTTTGAGATAGTGTAGGGTGGGCTGTGAGAAATTTTGTACTTTTGTGAGAAAGTGTATAGGGTTGTGAGAGATTGTAGGGTGGGCTGTGAGAGATTGTGGGCGGTTGTGAGAGAGAATAGGTGGTTGCGAGAGACTGTGGGGGATTGTGAGAGAGTCTGGGGGGTGTGAGAGAGTGCAGGGTGGGATGTGAGAGAGTGTAGGTGCGTGTGGGAGAGTGTGGTGTGGGTTGTGAAAGAGTTGTAGGGTGTTCTGAGAGAGTCTAGGGGTTTGTGAGAGAGAGTGGGGGGTTGTGAAAGAATGTAGTGTCTTGTGAGAGAGTCTAGGGGGTTTTGAGAGAGGGTGGGGGGGTTGTGAGAGAGTGTACTGCTTTGTGAGAGAATTTTGGGTTGTGAGAGAGTGTGGGGGATTGTGAGAGAGTGTATGGTGTTGTGAGAGATTGCATGGGGTTGCGAGAGAGATTGGGGTGGGTTGTCAGAGAGTGTGGTGGGTTGTGCGAGAGTGTGGAGTGGGTTGTGAGAGTGTGGGCAGTTGTGAGAGAGTGTGGGGTGGGTTGTGAGAGAGTGTGGGGGGTGGGGGTTATGAAAGAGTGTGGAGTGGGTTGTGAGAGAGTGTCGGAGTTGTGAGAGAGTGTGGGGTGGGTTGTGAGAGAGTGTGGGGTGGGTTGTGAGAGAGTGTGGGGGGTGGGGGTTATGAAAGAGTGCAGAGTGGGTTGTGAGAGTGTGTCGGAGTTGTGAGAGAGTGTAAGGGGTTGTGAGAGAGTGTGGGGTGGGTTGTGAGAGAGTGTGGGTGGTGGGGGGTTATGAGAGAGAGTGGGGTGGATTGTGAGAGAGTGTAGGGGGTTGTGAGAGTGTATAGGGTGGGTTTTAAGAGAACGTGGAATGTGTTGTGAGAAAGTGTAGGGGTTTGTGAGATAGTTTAGTTTTGAGAGAGTGTAAGGTGGGCTGTGAGAGATTTTGGTGTTTTCTGAGAAAGTGTAGAGAGTTGTGAGAGAGTGTAGGGTGGTCTGTGAGAGATTGTAGGGGGCTGTGAGAGATTGTGGGGTGTGCTGTAAGGGAGTGTAGGGGGCGTGTGAGAGAGTGTAGGTGGTTGTGAGAGGATGTGGGGTGTCTGAGAGAATGTAGGGTGTTGTGAGAGAGTGTAGGGGTTTGTGAGAGAGTGTGGGGTGTGCTGTGAGGGAGTGTAGGGGGTGTCAGAGAGTGTAGGGTACTGTGAGAGAGTGTGGGTGGGCTGTGAGGTAGCGTAGGGGGGTGTGAAAGAGTGTAGGTGGTTGTGAGATAATGTAGGGTGCTATTGTGAGAGAGTGTAGGGGCATGTGAAAGAGTGTGTGGTGTGGTTGTGAGAGAGTGTTGGGGATTTTGAGAACGTGTAGGGGGTTGTGAGAGTGTGTAGGGGATTGTGAGAGAGTGTGGGGTGTACTGAGAGACTGTAGGATGTGTGATAGTGTGTGTGGGGTGTGAGAGAGTGTGTGTGGGGCGTGAGAGATTGTGTGTTGAGCTGTGACAGAGTGTAGGGCGTTGTTAGAGACTGTAGGGGGTTTGTGAGATTGTAGGGTGTTTGTGACAGTGTAGGAGGTTTGTGAGTGTGTAGGGGTTTGTGAGAGTGTGGCGGTTGTGAGAGAGTGTAGGGGGTGTGAGAGTGTGTGGGGTGGGCTGTGAGAGAGTGTAGGGGTTTGTGAGAGAGTGCAGGGTGTGTGAGAGAGTTTGGAGTGGGGTGTGAGAAAGTGTTGGGGGTATGAGAGATTATAGGGTCTTGTGAGAGATTGTAGGGGCTTGTGAGAGAGTGTGGAGTGGGGTGTGATTGATTGTAGGGTGTTGTGAGAGAGTTTAGTGGGTTGTGAGAGAGTGTAGGGGGTGTGAGAGTGTGTGGGGTGGGGTGTGAGAGAGTGTCTGGGGATGTTAGAGTGTGTAGTTTACGGTGAGAGAGAGTGTAGGCTGTTGTGAGAGAGTGTTGGGGGGGGTGGTGAGAGAGTGTGGGGTGTTGTGAGAGAGTTTAGGGGACTGTGGGAGAGTGTTGGGTGGGTTGTGAGAGAGTCCAAGGGGTTGTGAGACAGTGTAGGGTGTTGTGAGGGAGTGTAAGGGCTTGTGAGAGTATGTGGGGTGGGTTGTGAGAGATTGTAGGGGATTGTGAGAGAATGTAGGGGTTTATGAGAGACTGTAGGTGATTCTGAGAGAATGTAGCGGGTTATGAGAGAGTGTAGGGGATTGTGACTGAGTGTGAGGGCCTGTGAGAGAGGGTGGGGTGGGGTGTGAGAGAATGTAGGGGATTGTGAGTGAGTGTGGGGGCTGTGAGAAAGAGTGTGGGCGGCTGTGAGGAAGTGTAGGGGGTTGTGAGAGTATGTGGGGTGGGCTGTGAGAGAGTGTAGGGGGGTGTGAGTGTGGGGGGTGTGAGAGAGTGTGGGGTGTGTGAGAGAGTGTAGGGTGGGATGTGAGAGAGTGTAGGTGGTTGTGGAAGAGTATGATGTGGGTTGTGGAAGAGTTGTAGGGGGTTGTGAGAGAGTCTGGGGTGGGGTTGTGAGAGAGTGTAGGGGATTGTGAGATAATGTAAGGGGTTTTGAGAGAGTGTAGGCGGTTGAGATAGAATGTAGTGGTTTGAGAGAGAGTGTAGGGTGCGTTGTGAGAGAGTGTGGGGGATTGTGAGAGAGTGTAGGGTGTTGTGCGAGATTGTAAAGGGTTTTGAGAGGGATTGGGGTGGGTGGTGAGAGAGTGTGGTGGGTTGTGTGAGAGTGTGTGGGGTGGGGTGTTATGAGAGAGAGTGGGGTGGGGTGTGAGAGAGTTGAGGGGGTTGTGAGAGAGTGTAGTTTGTGTGAGAGAGTGTAGGGTCAGGTTTGAGAGTGTGCATGGGATTGTGAGAGAGTGTAGGGTATTGTGAGAGAGTATAGGGTGTGTGAGATAGTGTGGGGTGTTGTGAAAGAGTTTAGCTTGTTGTGAGAGAGTTTAGGGTGTTGTGAGAGAGTGTAGGATGTGTGAGAGAGTGTGGGGGGTGTCAGAGGTATTGGGGTGGGTTGTTAGAGAGTGTAGGGGTTTGTCAGATAGTTTAGTAGGTTTTAAGAGAGTGTAAGGTGGGCTGTGAGAGATTTTGGGGTTTTGTGAGAAAGTGTAGAGAGTTGTGTGAGAGTGGGGTGGGTTGTGAGAGAGTTTAGGGTGTTGTGAGAGAGTGGAGTGGGTTGTGAGAGAGTTTAGGCAGTTGTGAGAGAGTGGGGTTGGTTGCGAGAGAGTGTAGGGGATTGTGAAAGAGTGGGGTGGGTTGTGAGAGAGTGCAGGGAGCTGTGAGAGAGTGTGGGGTGGTGTGTGAGAGAGTGTAGTTTGTGTGAGAGAGTGTAGGGTCGGGCTTGAGAGTGTGCAGGGCGTTGTGAGAGAGTCTAGCTTGTTGTGTGGGGTTGTGACATTGTGTGGTGTGTTGTGGGAGAATTTAGATGTTTGGGAGAGAGTGTGGGGGGTTGTGAGAGGTTGTGGGGTGTGTGAGAGATTGTGCCGGGTGTGAGGGTTTGTAGGGTGTGCTGTGAGAGAGTATAGGGTGATGTGAGAGAGTGTAGGGGGGTGTGAGAGACTGTAGGGAGTTTTGAGAGAGTGTAGGGGTTGTGAGAGACTATAGGAATTTTTGAGAGAGTGTAGGAGGTGTGAGAGAGTGTGGGGAATGTGAGAGAGTTGGGGGGAGGTGAGAGAGTGTGGGAGGTGTGATAGTTTGTTGGAGGTTGTGAGAGTTTAGGGGGTCTAAGAGAGTGTAGGGGGTTGTGGGAGAGTGTAGGTGCTGTGAGAGAGTGTAGGGGCTGTGAGAGTGTGTTGGTGATTGTGAGAGATTGTGGAGTGTGATGTGAGAGAGTGTAGGGGGTTGGAGTGAGTGTTGGGGATGTGAGTGAGTGTGGGTGTGTGAGAGTGTGTGTGGGATGTGAGAGATCATAGCTGGTTGTGAGAGAATGTGGGGTGTT
Source organism: Carcharodon carcharias (assembly GCF_017639515.1). NCBI lineage: Eukaryota > Metazoa > Chordata > Chondrichthyes > Lamniformes > Lamnidae > Carcharodon > Carcharodon carcharias. Next base: position 22,985,601 of record NC_054490.1, read on the forward strand.
TGAGAGATTGTGAGGGGTGTGAGAGAGTGTGGGGAGCTTGAGAGAGTCTAGGTTGGGCTGCGGGAGATTGTGGGGGGTTGTGAGAGAGTGTAGGGGGGTGAGACAGTGTAGGGGGTGAGAGTGTGTGTAGGGATTGTGAGAGAGTGTCGGGGGTTCTGAGAGCGTGTAATGGGGTGTGAGAGAGTGTACGGTTTTGTGAGAGTGTGTAGTAGGTGTGATAGAGTGTTGGTGGTTGGGAGAGAGAGCAGGAGGTATGAGAGAGTGTAGGGGATGTGAGGGAGTGTAGCAGGCGTGAGAGTGTATGGGGGGTGTTGTGAGAGAGTGTTGTGGTTGTGAGGGAACGTAGCTAGGGTGTGAGAGAGTGTAGGGGGCTGTGAGAGAATGTAGGGGCTGTGAGGGAGTGTTGGGTGTGATGTGAGAGTGTGTAGGGGGATGTGAGTGAGTGTGAGGGATGTGAGTGAGTGTGGGTTGTGTGAGAGTGTGTGGGGCGTGTGAGAGATTGTGGGGAGTGTGAGAAGGTGTAGGGGGTGTGATAGAGTTTAGGGGGTGTGAGAGAGTGTAGGGGGTGTGAGAGAGTTTAGGGGGTTGTGAGTGAGGTTAGGGGGTGTGAGAGTGTGCAGCGAGTTGTGAGAGATTGTAGGGGGTTGAGAGATAGTGTATGGGGTTGTAATAGATTGTAGGGGGTGTGAGAGATTGTAAAGCTTTGTGAGAGAGTGTTGGGGCTGTGAGGGAGTGTAGGGAGTTGTAAGAGTGTGCAGGGAATTGTGAAAGATTGTAGGGGGTTGTGAGATAGTGTATGGGGTTTTGAGGGTGTGTGGGGGGTGTGAGAGAGCATAATGGGTTGTGAGAGAGTGTGGGGTGTTTGAGAGAGTATGAGGGGTGTGATAGAGTGTGGGGAGTGTGAGAGAGTGTAGGGGGTTGTGACAGAGTGTGGGGAGTGTGAGAGAGTGTAAGGGGTGTGAGAGAGTTTAGGGGGTGTGAGAGAGTGTAGGGGGTGTGAGAGTTTAGGGGGCTGCGAGAGAGTTTAGGGGATGTGAGAGTGTGCAGGGAGTTGTGAGAGATTGTAGGGGATTGTGAGATAGTGTATGGGGTTGTGAAAGATTGTAGGGGGTGTGAGACAGTGTACAGTTTTGTGAGAGAGTGTTGGGGCTGTGAGGGTGTGTAGGGAGTTGTGAGAGTGTGTAGTTGGTGTGAGAGAGAGTAGCGGGTGTGAGAGTATGTGAGGTGGTTATGAGACAGTGTAGGTGGTTGTTAGAGAGTGTGAGGGGGTGTGGGAGAGTGTGGGGGGCGTGAGAGAGTGTCAGCATGTGTGGAAGAGTGTGAGGGTGTGTGAGAGTGTGTGAGGGGATGTGGGAGTGTGTGACGGGGTGTGATGGAGTGTGAGGGGATGTGGGAGCTTGTGAGGGGGTGTGAGAGATTGTGAGGGGGTGTTGGAGAGTATGAGGGAGTATGGGAGAGTGTGAGGGGATGTGAGAGATTGTGAGGGGGTGTGGGAGAGTATGAGGGGGTGTGCGAGTTTGTGTGTGGGTGTGGGAGATTGTGCGGGGGTGTGGGAGATTGTGAGGGCGTGTGGGAGAGTGTGAGGAGGTGTGGGAGAGTGTGAGGGGGTTGAGAGATTGTGAGTGGGTGTGGGAGAGTGTGAGGGGGTGTGGGAGAGTGTGCGGGGGTGTGAGAGAGTGTGAGGGGGTGTGGGAGTGTGTGAGGGGTTATGAGTGAGTGTGAGGGGGTGTGAGAGAGTGTGAGGGAGTGTGAGAGTTTGTAGTGGGTTGTGAGCGACTGGAGCCTATTGTGAGAGAATGTGGGAGGTTTGAGAGAGTGTAGAGGTGGTTGTCAGAATGTTTAGCGGATGTGGGAGTGTGTAACGGGTGTGATGTGAGAGAATATATGGTGTTTGTGTGAGTGTGGGGTGTTTGTGAGAGAATGTGGTGGCTGTGAGAGAGTGAAGTGTGGGGTGTGAGAGAGTGTAGGGGGTTGTGAGAGAGTGTAGGGGATGTGAGGGAGTGTAGCAGGTGTGAGAGTGTATGGGGGGTGTTGTGAGAGAGTGTTGTGGTTGTGAGGGAATGTAGCTGGGTTGTGAGAGAGTGTAGGGTGTTGTGAGACAGTGTAGGGGCTGTGAGGGACAGTTGGGGATTGTGAGAGAGTGTTGGGTGTGATGTGAGAGTGTAGGGGGATGTGAGTGAGTGTGAGGGATGTGAGTGAGTGTGGGATGTGTGACAGTGTGTGGGGGGTGTGAGAGAGCATAATGGGTTGTGAAAGATTTTGGGGTGTTTGAGAGAGTGTGAGGGTTGTGAGAGAGTGTGGGGAGTGTGAGAGAGTGTAGGGGGTGTGAGAGAGTGTAGGGAATGTGAGAGAGTGTACGGTTTTGTGAGAGAGTGTTGGGGCTGTGAGGGAGTGTAGGGAGTTGTGAGAGTGTGTAGTTGGTGTGAGTGAGCGCAGCGGGTGTGATAGTGTGTGGAGGAGCTTGTGAGAAAGTCTAGGGGGTTGTGAGAGAGTGTAGGATGTGATGTGAGAGAGTGTAGGGGATTGTGAGAGAGTGTAGGGTGTGATGTGAGAGAGTGTAGGGGGATATGGGGGATGTGAGTGAATGTGGGGGATGTTAGTGAATATGGGGGATGTGAGTGAATGTTCGGTGTGTGAGAGTGTGTGGGGGTGTGAGAGAGCATTGCGGGTTGTGAGAGAGTGTGGGGTGTTTGAGAGAGTGTGAGGGCTGTGAGAGAATGTGGGGAGTGTGAGAGAGTGTAGGGGGTGTGAGAGAGTGTAGGGGGTGTGAGAGAGTTTAGGGCGTGTGTGAGAGTCTAGGGGTTGTGAGAGAGTTTAGGGGGTGCGAGAGAGTGTAGGGGGTTGTCAGAGAGTTTAGGGGGTTGTGAGAGAGTGGTGTGGGTTGTGAGAGAGTTTAGGCAGTTGTGAGAGAGTGGGGTGGGTTGTGAGAGAGTGTAGGGGGTTGCGAAAGAGTGGGGTGGGTTATGAGAGAGTGTAGGGGTTTGTGAGAGAGTGTAGGAGGTTGTGAGAGAGTGCAGGGAGCTGTGAGAGAGTGTAGGGTGGTGTGTGAGAGAGTGCAGTTTGTGTGAGAGAGTGTATTTTCGGGCTTGAGAGTGTGCAGGGCATTGTGAGAGAGTGTAGCTTGTGTTGGGTTGTGACATTGTGTAGGGTGTTGTGGGAAAGTTTAGATGTTTGGGAGAGAGTGTGGGGGGTTGTGAGAGGTTGTGGGGTGTGTGAGAGATTGTGCGGGGTGTGCGGGTGTGTGGGGTGTGCTGTGAGAGATTATAGGGTGATGTGAGAGAGTGTAGAGTGTGTGAGAGACTGTAGACAGTTTGAGAGAGTGTAGGGGGTTGTGAGAGAATGTAAGGAGTTTTGAGAGAGTGTAGGGCGGTGTGAGAGACTGTAGGGAGTTTTGAGAGAGTGTAGGGGGTTGTGAGAGAGTGTAGGGTGGGGTGTGAGAGAATGTAGGGGGTTGTGAGAGAGTGTAGGGGCTGTGAGAGTTTGTAGGGGATTGTGAGAGAGTGGGGGTGGGGTGCGAGAGAGTGTAGTGGGTTGTGAGAGAGTTTGTGGGGTGTGAGAGAGTGTTGGCAGCTGTGAGAGAGTGTAGGAGGTTGTGAGAGAGTGTGGGGTAGAGTTTGAGAGAGTGTAGGGGGTTGTGGGAGAGTATGTGGTGGGCTGTGAGGGAGTGTAGGGGGTTGTCAGAGAGTCTGGGGTGGGGTTGTGAGAGAGTGTAGGGGATGGTGAGAGAATGTAGGGGTTTGAGAGAAGAGATGGTTGTGAGAGAGTGTGAGTTGTTGTGAGAGAGACTAGGGGCATGTGAGAGTGTGTGGGGTGGGGTATGACAGAGCGTAGGGAGTTGTGAGAGAGCGTAGACGTTTGTGAGAGATTGAAGTTTGTGTTAGAGAGTCGGGTTTGAGAGTGTACAGGGGGTTGTGAAAAAGTGTAGGAGGGTGTGTGAGAGTGTGGGGTGTTGTGAGAGAGTTCAGGGGGTTGCGAGAGAGTTTGGGGGGTATGAGAGAGTGTAGGGTGGGCTGTGAGGTAGTGTAGGGGGTTGTGAGATTACATGGGGTGGGCTGTAAGTGATTGTAGTAGTTTGTGAGAGGTGTAGTGGGTTCTGAGAGAGTGTGGGGGGTTGTGCGAGAGTGTGCAGCGGTTTGTGAGAGATGTAGGGTTTGTGGGAGAGTGTAGCGTTTGTGGGAGAGTGTAGGCAGTTGTGAGAGAGTGTGGGGGGTGGCAGGTTATGAGAGAGAGTGGGGTGCATTGTGAGAGAGTGTAGGGGGTTGTGAGAGAGTGTAGCGGGTTGTGAGAGAGTGCGGAGAGCTGTGAAAGAGTGTGGGGTGGTGTGTGAGAGAGTGTAGTTTGTGTGAGAGAGTGTAGGGTTGGGCTTGAGAGTGTGCAGGACATTGTGAGAGAGTATAGGTTGTTGTGTGGGGTTGTGACATTGTATGGGGTGCTGTAGGAGAGTTTAGATGTTTTGGAGAGAGCGTGGGGGGTTGTGAGAGTTTGCAGAGTGTGTGAGAGATTGTGTGGGGTTTGAGGGTGTGTGGGGTGTGCTGTGAGAGAGTGTTGTGGTTGTGAGGGAATGTAGCTATGGTGTGAGAGAGTGTAGGGAGTTGTGAGAGAGTGTAGGGGCTGTGAGAGAGTGTTGGGTGTGATGTGAGAGAGTGTAAGGGGATGTGAGTGAGTGTGAGGGATGTGAGTGAGTGTGGGTTGTGTGAGAGTGTGTGGAGGGTGTGAGAGATTGTGGGGAGTGTGAGAAGGTGTAAGGGGTGTGATAGAGTTTAGGGGGTGTGAGAGAGGTTAGGGGGTGTGAGAGTGTGCAGCAAGTTGTGTGAGATTGTAGGGGGTTGTGAGATAGTGTATGGGGTTTTAAGAGTGTGTGGGGGGTGTGAGAGAGCATAACGTGTTGTGAGAGAGTGTGGGGTGTTTCAGAGAGTGTGAGGGGTGTGAGAGAATGTGGGGAGTGTGAGAGAGTGTAGGGGGTTGTGACAGAGTGTGGGGAGTGTGAAAGAGTGTAGGAGGTGTGAGAGAGTCTAGGGGGTGTGAGAGAGTTTAGGGGGTTGTGAGAGAGTTTAGGGGGTGTGAGAGTGTGCAGGAAGTTGTGAAGATTGTAGGGGGTTGTGAGATAGTGTATGGGGTTGTAAGAAATTGTAGGTGGTGTGAGAGAGTGTACAGTTTAGTGATAGAGTGTTGGGGCTGTGTGAGAGTGTAGGGAGTTGTGAGAGTGTGTAGTTGGTGTGAGAGAGCGTAGCGGGTGTGAGAGTATGTGGGGGGGTTGTGAGACAGTGTAGGGGATTATGCGAGAGTGTGAGGGGGTGTGGGAGAGTGTGAGCGAGTGTGGGAGAGTGTGAGGGGGTGTGGGAGAGTGTCAGCGAGTGTTAGAGAGTGTGAGGGGGTGTGAGAGTCTTTGAGGGGGTGTGAGAGAGTGTGAGGGGGTGTGAGAGAGTGTGAGGGGGAGTGGGAGAGTGTGAGGGGGTGTGGGAGAGTGTGAGGGTGTGTGGGAGATTGTGAGGGGGTGTGGGAGAGTATGAGGGAGTACAGAAGAGTGTGAGGGGGTGTGAGAGATTGTGAGGGGGTGTGGGAGAGTATGAGGGAATATGGGAGAGTGTGAGGGGGTGTGAGAGAATGTGAGGGGGTTTGGGAGAGTGTGAGGGTGTTTGGGAGATTGTGGGGGGGTGTGAGAGAGTGTGAGGGAGTGTGAGAGAGTGTGAGGGGGTGTGAAAGAGTGAGAGGGTGTGTGGGAGAGTGTGAGGGGGTATGAGAGATTGTAAGTGGGTGTGGGAGAGTGTGAGGCAATGTGGGAGAGTTTGCGAACTGTAGGAGAGTTTGAGGGGGTGTGACAGAGTGTGAGGGGGTGTGACAGAGTTTGAGGGGGTGTGAGAGTGTGTGAGGGTGTGTGAGAGAGTGTAAGGGGGTGTGGGAGAGTATGAGGGGTTGTTTGAGAGTGTGAGGGGGTGTGGGAGTGTGTGAGGTGTTATGAGTGTGTGTGAGGGGGCGTGAGAGACCGTGAGGGGTTGTGAGAGTTTGTAGTGGGTTGTGAGAGACTGTCGGCAGTTGTGAGAGAGTGTAGGATGTTTGAGAGAGTGTAGAGGCGGTTGTCAGAATGTTTAGCGGATGTGGGAGTGTGTAACGGGTGTGATGTGAGAGAATATATGGGGTTTGTGTGAGTGTGGAGGTTTGTGAGAGTGTGTATAGGGTTGTGAGAGAGTGTAGGGGCTGTGAGAGTGTGTTGGTGATTGTGAGAGATTGTGGGGTGTGATGTGAGAGAGTGTAGGGGGTTTGAGTGAGTGTTGGGGATGTGAGTGAGTGTGGGGTGTGTGAGAGTGTGTTTGGGGTGTGAGAGTTCATAGCTGGTTGTGAGAGAATGTGGGGTGTTTGAGAGATTGTGAGGGGTGTGAGAGAGTGTGGGGAGCTTGAGAGAGTCTAGATTGGGCTGCGGGAGAGTGTGGGGGGTTGTGAGAGAGTGTAGGGGGTTCTGAGAGCGTGTAGGGGGGTGTGAGAGAGTGTAGGGGTGTGAGAGAGTGTATGGTATTGTGAGAATGTGTAGTAGTTGTGAGAGAGTGTCGGCGGTTGGGAGAGAGAGCAGGAGGTTTGAGAAAGTGTAGGGGATGTGAGAGAGTGTAGGGGCTGTGAGAGTGTGTTGGTGATTGTGAGAGATTGTGGGGTGTTTGAGAGATTGTGAGGGGTGTGAGAGAGTGTGGGGAGCTTGAGTGAGTCTAGGTTGGGCTGTGGGAGATTGTGGGGGGTTGTGAGAGAGTGTAGGGGGGTGAGAGAGTATCGGGGGTGAGAGTGTGTGTAGGGAGTTGTGAGAGAGTGTAGGGGGTTCTGAGAGCGTGTAGGGGGGTGTGAGAGAGTGTAGGGTGTGTGAGAAAGTGTACGGTATTGTGAGAATGTGTAGTAGTTGTGAGAGAGTGTCGGCGGTTGGGAGAGAGAGCAGGAGGTTTGAGAGAGTGTAGGGGATGTGAGGGAGTGTAATAGGTGTGAGAGTGTATGGGGGAGGTGTTGTGAGAGAGTGTTGTGGTTGTGAGGGAATGTAGCTAGGCTGTGAGAGAGTGTAGGGGGCTGTGAGAGAGTGTAGGGGCTGTGAGAGAGTGTTGGGTGTGATGTGAGAGAGTGTAGGGGGATGTGAGTGAGTGTGAGGGATGTGAGTGAGTGTGGGTTGTGTGAGAGTGTGTGGGGGGTGTGAGAGAGCATAACGGGTTGTGAGAGATTGTGGGGTGTTTGAGAGAGTGTGAGGGGTGTGAGAGAGTGTGTGGAGTGTGAGAGAGTTTGGGGGTTGTGAGAGATTGTAGGGGGTGTGAGAGAGTGTATGGGGTTGAGAGAGAATTTAGGGGGTTTGAGAGTGTGCAGCAAGTTGTGAGAGATTGTAGGGGGTTGTGAGATAGTGTATGGGGTTGTGATTGATTGTACGGGATGTGAGAGATTGTACAGTTTTGTGAGAGAGTTTTGGGGCTGTGTGGGAGTGTAGGGAGTTGTGAGAGTGTGTAGTTGGTGTGAGAGAGTTTAGCAGGTGTGAGTGTATGTGGGGGGGTTGTGAGACAGTGTAGGGGGTTGTGACAGAGTGTAGGGTGTGATTTGAGAGAGTGTAGGGGGATATGGGGGATGTGAGTGAATGTGGGGGATGTGAGTTACTGTGGGGGACGTGAGTGAGTGTTCGGTGTGTGAGAGTGTGTGGGGAGTGTGAGAGAGTGTAGGGGGTTGTGAGAGAGTGTGGGGAGTGTGAGAGAGTGTAGGAAGGGCTATGAGAGAGTGTAGGGGGTTGTGAGAGTGTATCGGTGGTTGTGAGAGTGTGAAGGGGGTGTGAGAGAGTGTAGGAGGTTGTGAGAATATATGGGGGTTGCGAGTGCGTGTGGGGTGTGTGAGAGAGCATAGGAGGGTGTGAGAGATTGTGGGGTTTGTCAGAGAGTGTGAGGGGTGTGAGAGATTGTGGGGATTGTGAGAGAGTTTTGGGTGAGCTGTGAGAGAGTGTGGGGTTTTGTGAGGGAGCGTATGGTGTTGTGAGAGATTGTAGGGTGTGTGAGAGTGTGTTGGAGGTTGTGTGAGTGTTTTGGGGGTATGACAGAGTGTGGGGGGTTGTGAGAGAGTATGGGGTGGGGTGTGAGAGAGTGTGTGGGGGGTGTGAGAGAGCATAACGGGTTGTGAGAGAGTGTGGGTTATTTGAGAGAGTGTGAGGGGTGTGAGAGAATGTGGGGAGTGTGAGAGAGTGTAGGGGTTGTGAGAGAGTTTAGGGGGTGTGAGAGAGACTAGGGGGTGTGAGAGAGTGTTGGGCCTGTGAGGGAGTGTAGGGAGTTGTGAGAGTGTGCAGGGAGTTGTGAGAGATTGTAGGGGGTTGTGAGAGATTGTAGGGGGTATGAGAGAGTGTACAGTTTTGTGAGAAAGTGGTGGGGCTGTGAGGGTGTGTAGGGAGTTGTGAGAGTGTGTAGTTGGTGTGAGAGAGTGTAGCAAGTGTGAGAATATCGGGGAGGTTATGAGAGAGTGTAGGGGGTTGTGAGAGAGTGTGGGGAGTGTGAGAGAGTGTAGGATGGGCTGTGAGAGAGTGTAGGGGGTTGTGAGAGAGTGTGGAGAGTGTGAGCGAGTGTAGGATGGGCTGTGGGAGAGTATGGGGGTTTGTCAGAGAGTGTTGGGGGTTGTGAGAGTGTGAAGGGGGTGTGAGACATTGTCGGGATTTGAGAGAATATAAGGTGGGGTATGAAAGTGTGTAGGCAGTTCAGAGAGAGAGTGGGGTTTGTGAGAGAGTGTGGGGAATGTGGGAGAGTGTAGGTTGGTGTGTGAGTGAGTGTAGCGGCTTTGGGAGTGTGTTGGGGGTTGTGGGAGAGTGTGGGGTGTGATGTGAAAGATTGTAGGGTGTTGCGAGAGAGTGTGGGGTGTGTGAGAGAGCATAGGGGGTTGTGAGAGACTCTGGGGTTTGTCAGAAAGTGTGAGGGGTGTGAGAGATTGTGGGGAGTGTGAGAGAGTGTTGGGTGAGCTGTGAGAGAGGGTGGGGCTTTGTGAGGGTGCGTATGGTGTTGTGAGAGGACGTAGGGTGTGTGAGAGTGTGTTGGAAGTTGTGTGAGTGTTTTGGGGTGTGACAGGGTGTTGGGGGCTTGTGAGAGAGTATGTGATGGGGTGTGAGAGTATGTAGGCGTTTGTGAGAGAGAGTGGGGTTTGTGAGAGAGTGTGGGAGTGTGTGAGAGAGTGAGAGGGGCTGGGGGAGAGTGTGTTGGGGTCTTTGATTGTCTGAGGGGGTGTGGGAATGTGTGAGGGTGTGTTGGAGAGTGTGAGGGGGTGTGAGAGAGTGTGAGGGGGTTTGGGAGAGTGTGAGGGAGTTTGTGAGAGTGTGAGGGGGTTTGTGAGAGTGTGAGGGGGTGTGAGAGAGTGTGAGGGGGTTTGTGAGAGTGTGAGGGGGTTTGTGAGAGTGTGAGGGAGTGTGGAAGTGTGTTAGAGGGTGTGAGAGAGTGTGAGGGTGTGTGGGAGAGTGGGAGGGGGTGTGAGAGTGTGTGAGCGAGTGTGAGGGAGTGTGAGGGGGTGTGAGAGAGTGTGAGGCGATGTGAGAGAGTGTTTAGGGGGTGTGGGAGAATGTGAGGGAGTGTGAGAGAGTGAGACGGTGTGTGGGAGAGTGTGAGGGGGTGGTGAGAGAGTATAGGAGGTGTGAGAGTGTGCAGGGAGTTGTGAGAGATTGTAGGGGGTTGTGAGATAGTCTATGGGCCTGTGAGAGATTGTAGGGGGTGCGACAGAGTCTACAGTTTTGTGAGAGAGTGTTGGGGCTGTGAGGGAGTGTAGGGAGTTGTGAGAGTGTGTAGTTGGTGTGAGAGAGTGTAGCAGGTGTGAGATTATGTGAGGGAGTGTGGGAGAGTGTGAGGGGTGTGATAGAGTGTGAGAGGGTGTGAGAGGGTGTGAGAGTATGTGAGGTAGTGTGAGAGAGTGCGAGGGTTTGTGAGAGATTATGAGGGGGTGCGAGAGATTCTGAGGGGGTGCGAGAGAGTGAGAGGGGGTTTAGAAGAGTGTCAGGGGTGTGGGAGAGTGTGAGGGGGTGTAGAGAAATTGAGGGGGTGAGAGAGAGTGTGAGGGGCTGTGGGTGCATGTGAGAGAGTGTGGGTGGGTGTGAGGGGCTGTGGGAGCTTGTGAAGGAGTATGGGAGAGTGTGAGTGGGGGTGAGAGAGTGTGAGAGGGTGTGACAGAGTGTGGGGGATGTGAGAGAGTGTGAGGGGATGTGAGAGTGTGTGAGGGGATGTGAGAGAGTGTGAGGCAGTTTGGGAGAGTGTGAGGGGGCGTGAGAGATTGTGAGTGGGTTTGGGAGAGTGTGAGTGGGTGAGAGAACGTGTGAGGGAGTGTGGGAGAGTGTGAGGGGGTGTGAGAGAGTGAAAGGGGGTGTGAGAGAGTGAGAGGGTGTGTGGGGGAGTGTGAGGGAGTGTGGGAGATTGTGAGGGGGTATGGGAGAGTGTGAGGGGGTGTGAGAGTTTGTGAAGGGGTGTGGGAGAGTGTGAGGGGGTGTGAGAGTGTATGAGGGTGTTTGGGAGAGTGTGAGGGGGTCTAGAGAGTGAGAGGGGTTGTGGGAGATAGTGAGGGGGTGTCAGAGTGTGTGAGGGGGTGTGAGAGAGTGTGAGGGGGTTGGGTAGAGGGTGGGGGCGTGTGTGACAGTGTGAGAGAGTGTGAGAGTGTGTAAGGGTGTTTGGGTGAGTGTGAGCGGGTGTGGGAGAGTGTGAGGGGGTGTGTGAGAGTATGAGGGGCTGTGAGAGAGTATGAGGGGTTGTGGGAGAGTGTGAGGGGGTGTGGGAGTTTGTGAGGGGGTGTTGGAGAGTATGAGGAGGTGTAGGAGAGTGTGAATGGGTGTGAGAGAGTGTGTGGGGTGTGAGTGAGTTTGAGCGAGTGTGGGAGAGTGTGAGGGGGTGTGAGAGAGTGTGAGGGTTTGTGGGAGAGTGTGAGAGGGTGTGGGAGATGGTGAGGGGGTGTGGGAGAGTGGGAATGGGAGTCAGAGAGTGTGAGGGGGTGTGGGAGAGTGTGAGGGGATGTGGGAGAGTGTGAATGGGTGTGAGAGAGTGTGATGGCGTGAGGGAGGATATAAATGGGTGTGGGAGAGTGTGGGAGAGTGTGAGAGGGTGTGGGAGAGTGTGAGGGAGTGTGAGAGAGTGTGAGGGGGTGTGGTAGAGTGTGGGCAAATGTGGAAGGGTGTGAGGGGGTGTGAGAGTGTGTGAGGGTGTGTGGGAGAGTGTCAGCGAGTGTGGGAGAGTGTGAGGGGGTGTGAGAGTGTATAAGGGGGTGTTAGAGAATATGACGGGGTGTGGGAGAGTGTGAGGGGTTGTGAGAAAGTGTGAGGGTTTGTGGGAGAGTGTGAGAGGGTGTGGGAGATGGTGAGGGGGTGTGGGAGAGTGGGAATGGGAGTCAGAGAGTGTGAGGGGGTGTGGGAGAGTGTGAGGGGATGTGGGAGAGTGTGAATGGGTATGAGAGAGTGTGATGGCGTGAGGGAGGGTATAAATGGGTGTGGGAGAGTGTGAGAGGGTGTGGGAGCGTGTGAGGGAGTGTGAGAGAGTGTGAGGGGGTGTGGTAGAATGTGGGCAAATGTGGAAGGGTGTGAGGGGGTGTGAGAGTGTGTGAGGGTGTGTGGGAGAGTGTCAGCGAGTGTGGGAGAGTGTGAGGGGGTGTGAGAGTGTGTGAGGGGGTGTGACAGAGTGTGGGGGGAGTGAGAGAGTGTGAGGGGATGTGATAGAGTGTGAGGGGTTGTGAGAGACTGTGAGGGGGTTTGGGAGAGTGTGATGGGGTGTGAGAGTGTGGGAGGGGTTGTGAGAGAGTGAGAGGATGTGTGCGAGAGTGTGAGGGAGTGTCGGAGATTGTGAGGGGGTGTGGGAGAGTAGGAAGGAGTGAGGGAGAGTGTGAGGGGTTTGAGAGAGTGTGAGAGAGTGTGGGAGAGTGTGATGGGGTGTGAGAGAGTGTGAGGGGGTGTGAGAGAGTGAGGGGGGGTTTGGTTGAGTGTGAGGGAGTGTGGAAGTGTGTTAGGGGGTGTGCGAGAGTGTGAGGAGGTATGGGAGTGTGTGAGGGGGCGTGGGAGAGTGTGAGGGGCTGTGGGAGCATGTGAGGGAGTGTGGGAGAGTGGGAAAGTGTTTGGGAGAGTGTGAGGGGGTTTGACAGTGTGTGAGGGGATGTGAGAAAGTGTGAGGGGGTTTGGTAGTGTGTAAGGGAGTGTGGAAGTGTGTTAGGGGGTGTGAGAGAGTGTGAGGTGGTGTGGGAGAGTGTGAGGGGCTGTGGGAGCATGTGAGGGAGTGTGGGAGAGTGGGAGGGGGTGTGAGAGAGTGTGAGGGTGTGTGGGAGAGTGTGAGGATTGGTGAGGGTGTGTGAGGGGTTGTGAGAGAGTGTGAGGGGGTTTGAGAGAGTGTGAGGTGGTGTGAGAGTGTGTGAGGGGGTATGAGAGAGTGTGAGGGAATTTGGTATAGTGTGAGGGAGTGTGGGAGAATGTGAGGGGGTTTTGGAGAGTTTGAGGGGATGTGTGAGAGTGTGAGGGAGTGTGAGAGAGTGTAAGGGGTTGTGAGAATGTGTGAGGGGGTTTGGGTGAGTGTGAGGGGGTGTGAGAGACTGTGAGGGGATGTGAGAGAGTGAGGGGGGGTTTGGTTGAGTGTGAGGGAGTGTGGAAGTGTGTTAGGGGGTGTGCAAGAGTGTGAGGGGGTGAGGGAGTGTTTGAGGGGGCGTGGAAGAGTGTGAGGGGCTGTGGGAGCGTGTGAGGGAGTGTGGGAGAGTGGGAGGGGGTTTGGGAGAGTGTGAGGGGGTTTGGCAGTGTGTGAGGGGGTGTGAGAAAGTGTGAGGGGTTTTGGTAGAGTGTGAGGGAGTGTGGGAGTGTGTGAGGGAGTGTGAGAGAGTGTGAGGGGGTGTGAGAGAGTGTGAGGGGTGTGAGAATGTGTGAGGGGGTTTGGGTGAGTGTGAGGGGGTGTGAGAAAGTGAGAGGGGATGTGAGAGAGTATGAGGGGCTGTGAGAGAGTGTGAGGGGGTATGAGAGAGTGTGAGGGGGTGTGGGTGAGATTGACTGCTTGTGGGAGAGTGTGAGGAGGTGTGAGAGAATGTGAGGGTGTGTGAGAGAGTGTGAGGGGGTGTGGGTGAGATTGAGCAGGTGTGAGAGAGTGTGAGGGGGTGTGAGCGAGTGTGAGGGGGTGTGGGAGAATGTGAGCGATTGTGCGAGAGTGTGCGGGGGTGTGAGAGTGTATGAGGGAGTGTGAGAGGATGTGGGTGAGTGTGAGGGGTGTGAGAGTGTTTGAGGGGGTGTGAGAGTTTCTGAGGGGGTGTGAGAGTGTGTGGGTGTGTGAGAGAGTGCGAGGGTGTGTGGGAGAGTGTGAGGGGGTGTGAGAGAGTGAGAGGGGGTGTGAGAGAGTGTGAGGGAGTGTGAGAGTGTGTGAAGGGGTGTGAGAGTGTGTGAGGGGGTGTGAGAGATTGTGAGGGGGTTTGGTAGAGTGTGAGGGGGTGTGTGAGAGTTTGAGGGAGTGTAAGAGTGTATGAGGGGCTCTGAGAGAGTGTGAGGGAGTGCGGGAGAGTGTGAGGTGGTGTGAGAGAGTGTGAGGGGCTGTGGGTGAGTTTGAGCGAGTGTGGGAGAGTGTGAATGGGTGTGAGAGAGTGTGAGGGGGTGTGTGAGAGTTTGAGGGAGTGTAAGAGTGTATGAGGGGCTCTGACAGAGTGTGAGGGGGTGCGGGAGAGTGTGAGGTGGTGTGAGAGAGTGTGAGGGGCTGTGGGTGAGTTTGAGCGAGTGTGAGAGTGTGTGAGGTGGTGTGGGAGAGTGTGAGCGAGTGTGGGTGAGTGTGAAAGAGTGTGAGGGGGTGTGAGAGAGTGTGGAGCGAGTGTGGGAGAGTGTGGACGAGTGTGGGAGAGTGTGAGGGGGTGTGAGAGAGTGTGCGCGAGTGTGGGAGAGTGTGAGGGGGTGTGAGAGAGTGTGAGCGAGTGTGGGAGAGTGTTAGGGGGTGTGAGAGAGTGTGAGCGAGTGTGGGAGAGTGTGAGGGGGTGTGAAAGTTTGTGAGGGGGTGTGGGTGCGTGTGTGGGATGTGAGAGTGTGTGAGGGGCTGTGGGTCAGTGTGAGGGGCTGTGGAAGCATATGAGGGGGTGTGGGTGAGTGTGAGGGGGTTTGGGAGATTGTCAGAGGGTTTGGGAGATTGTGTGGGGGTGTGAGAGAGTGTGAGGAAGTGTGTGAGAGTGTGAGGGGCTGTGAGAGAGTGTGAGGGGGTGTGAGAGAGTGTGAGGGTGTGTGAGAGAGTGTGAGGAAGTGGGAGAGAGTGTGAGGGGGTGTGAGAGAGTGTGAGGGGGTTTGGTAGAGTGTGTGGGAGTTTTGGAGACTGTGAGGGGGTGTGCGAGTGTGTGAGGGGTTTTGGGTGAGTGTGAGGGGGTGTGAGAGAGTGTGAGGGTGTGTGTGAGAGTGTGTGAGAGTGTGAGGGAGTGTGAGAGAGTGTGAGAGGGTGTGTGAGTGTGTGAGGGAGTGTGAGAGAGTGTGAGAGAGTGTGTGAGTGTGTGAGGGAGTGTGAGAGAGTGTGAGAGGGTGTGAGGGGGTGTGGGAGAGTGTGAGGGGGTGTGGGAGAATGTGACGGGGTGTGGGAGAGTGTGAGGGAGTATGTGAGTGTGTGAGGGAGTGTGAGAGAGTGTGAGAGGGTGTGAGGGGGTGTGAGAGAGTGTGAGGGGGTATGAAGAGTGTGAGAGGGTGTGGGTAAGTGTGAGGGCGTGTGGGAGAGTGTGAGGGGGTGTGGGAGTTTGTGAGGGGTTATGAGTGAGTGTGAGGGGGTTTGAGAGAGTGTGAGGGGGTGTGTGAGTGTGTGAGGGGGTGTGGGAGAGCATGAGGCAGTATGGGAGCGTGTGGGGGAGAGTGAGAGATTGTGAGGGAGTGTGGGAGATATGAGGGGGTGTGAGAGAGTGTGAGGGGATGTGAGAGAGTGTGAGGGTGTGTGAGAGAGTGTGAGGGGGTATGAAGAGTGTGAGAGGGTGTGAGGGTTTGTGAGAGTGTGAGAGGGTGTGTCGGAGAGTGGAGGGGGTGTGAGAAAGTGTGAGGGTGTATGGGGAGCGTGAGGGGGTGTGTGTGTATGAGGGAGTGTGAGAGAGTGTGAGGGGTTGTGAGAGTGTTTGAGGGGGTGAAGGTCTGTGTGAGGGGATGTCAGAGAGTGTGAGGGGGTTTGAGAGAGTATGAGGGGGTGTGAGAGAGTATGAGGGGGTGTGAGAGAGTGTGAGAAGGTGTGGGAGATTGTTAGGGGGTGTGGGAGAGTGCGAGGGGGTGTGGGAGGGTGTGAATGGGTGTGAGAGGGTGTGAGGCGGTATGGGAGAGTGTGACGGGGTGTGAGAGAGTGTGAGGGGGTGTGAAAGAGTGTGAGGGGGTGTGGGAGAGTTTGAGCCAATGTGGGAGAGTGTGAGGGGGTGTGAGAGAGTATGAGGGGGTGTGAGAGTGTGTGAGGGTGTGTAGGAGAGTGTCAGTGAGTGTGGGAGAGTGTGAGGGGGTGTGGGAGTGTGTGAGAGGCTGTGACAGAGTGTGGGGGGAGTGAGAGAGTGTGGGGGATGTGAGAGTGTATGAGGGGGTGTGAGAGAGTGTGAGGGTGTTTGAGAGAATGTGAGGGGGTGTCAGAGATTGTGAGGGAGTGTGGGAGAGTGTGAGGGGGTGTGAGAGAGTGTGATGGGTGTGAGAGAGTGAGACGGGTGTGTGGGAGAGTGTGAGTGAGTGTGAGAGAGTGTGGGGGTGTGGGAGAGTGTGAGCAGAGTGTGGGAGAATGTGAGGGGGTGTATGAGAGTGTGAGGGGGTGTGAGAGAGTGTGAGGGGCTTCGGGAGAGTGTGAGGGAGTGTGAGAGATTGTTAGGGAATGTGAGAGGGTGAGAGGCGGTGTGAGAGAGTGTGAGGAGGTGTGAGAGTGTGTGAGGGGGTGTGAGAGTGTGTGAGGGGGTTTGGGTTAGTGTGATGGGGTGTGAGAGAGTGTGAGGGGTTTGAGAGAGTATGAGGGGCTGTGAAAGAGTGTGTAGGGAGTTTGGGAGAGTGTGAGGGGGTGTGGGAGTTTGTGAGGGGGTGTGAGAGAGTGTGAGGGGCTGTGGGTGAGTTTGAGGTGGTGGGGGTGAGTTTGAGCGTGTGTGGGAGTGTGTGAGGGGGTGTGAGAGAGTGTGAGGGGATGTGGGAGATTGTGAGGGGGTGTGGGTGAGTCAGAGCGAGTGTGGGAGAGTGTGAGGAGGTGTGAGAGAGTGTGAGGGGATGTGGGAGAGTGTGAGCGAGTGTGGGAGAGTGTGAGGGGGTGTGAGAGTGTGTGAGGGGGTGTGAGAGTGTGTGAGGGGATGTGAGAGAGTGTGAGGGGGTGTGAGAGTGTCTGAGGGGGTGTGGGAGATTGTTAGGGGTTGTGGGAGAGTGCAAGGGGGTGTGGGAGGGTGTGAATGGGTGTGAGAGAGTGTGAGGCGGTATGGGAGAGTGTGAGGGGGTGTGAGAGTGTGTGAGGGAGTGTGAAAGAGTGTGAGGGGGTGTGGGAGAGTTTGAGCCAATGTGGGAGAGTGTGAAGGGGTGTGAGAGAGTGTGAGGTGGTGTGGGAGATTGTTAGGGGGTGTGAGAGTGTGTGAGGGTGTGTAGGAGAGTGTCAGCGAGTGTGGGAGAGTGTGAGGGGGTGTGGGAGTGTGTGAGAGGCTGTGACAGAGTGTGGGGGGAGTGAGAGAGTGTGAGTGAGGGGATGTGAGAGTGTATGAGGGGGTGTGAGAGAGTGTGAGGGGGTTTGGGAGAATGTGAGGGGGTGTCAGAGATTGTGAGCCAATGTGGGAGAGTGTGAGGGGGTGTGAGAGAGTGTGAGGGGGTGTGAGAGTGTGTGAGGGTGTGTAGGAGAGTGTCAATGAGTGTGGGAGAGTGTGAGGGGGTGTGGGAATGTGTGAGAGGCTGTGACAGAGTGTGGGGGTAGTGAGAGAGTGTGAGGGGATGTGAGAGTGTATGAGGCGGAGTGAGAGAGTGTGAGGGGGTTTGGGAGAATGTGAGGGGGGGTCAGAGATTGTGAGGGAGTGTGGGAGAGTGTGAGGGGGTGTGAGAGAGTGTGATGGGTGTGAGAGAGTGAGACGGGGTGTGGAAGAGTGTGAGTGAGTGTGAGAGAGTGTGGGGGTGTGGGAGAGTGTGAGGGTGTGTGAGAGAGTGTGAGGGGGTGTGAGAGTGTGTGAGGGAGTGTGAGAGAGTGTGAGGGGGTTTGGTATAGTGTGAGGGAGTGTGGGAGAGTGCGAGGGAGTGTGAGAGTGTGTGAGGGGGTTTGGGTTAGTGTGAGGAGGTGTGAGAGTGTGTGAGGGGGTGTGGGAGTGTGTTAGGGGTTTTGGGTGAGTGTGATGGGGTGTGAGAGAGTGTGATGGGGTGTGAGAGTGTGTGAGGGGGTTTGGCTGAGTGTGATGGGGTGTGAGAGAGTGTGAGGGGGTGTGAGAGAGTGTGACGGGTTGGAGAGTGTATGAGGGGCTGTGAAAGAGTGTGTAGGGAGTTTGGGAGAGTGTGAGGGGGTGTGGAAGTTTGTGAGGGGGTGTGAGAGAGTGTGAGGGGCTTTGGGTGAGTTTGAGGTGGTGGGGGTGAGTTTGAGCGTGTGTGGGAGACTGTGAGGGGGTGTGAGAGAGTGTGAGGGGATGTGGGAGAGTGTGAGCGAGTGTGGGAGAGTGTGAGGGTTTGTGAGTGAGTGTGAGCGGGTGTGGTAGAGTGTGAGCGAGTGTGGGAGAGTGTGAGGGGGTGTGAGAGTGTGTGAGGGGATGTGAGAGAGTGTGAGGGGGTGTGAGAGTGTCTGGGGGATGTGGGAGATTGTTAGGGGTTATGGGAGAGTGCGAGGGGGTGTGGGAGGGTGTGAATGGTTGTGAGAGAGTGTGAGGCGGTATGGGAGAGTGTGAGGGGGTGTGAGAGTGTGTGAGGGGGTGTGAAAGAATCTGAGGGGGTGTGGGAGAGTTTGAGCCAATGTGGGAGAGTGTGAAGGGGTGTGAGAGAGTGTGAGGTGGTGTGGGAGATTGTGAGGGGGTGTGAGATTTTGTGAGGGTGTGTAGGAGAGTGTCAGCGAGTGTGGGAGAGTGTGAGGGGGTGTGGGAGCGAGTGAGAGGCTGTGACAGAGTGTGGGGGGAGTGAGAGAGTATGAGGGGATGTGAGAGTGTATGAGGGGGTGTGAGAGAGTGTGAGGGGGTTTGGGAGAATGTGAGGGGGTGTCAGAGATTGTGAGGGAGTGTGGGAGATTGTGAGGGGGTGTGAGAGAGTGTGATGGGTGTGAGAGAGTGAGACGGTGTGTGGGAGAGTGTGAGTGAGTGTGACAGAGTGTGGGGGTGTGGGAGAGTGTGAGCAGAGTGTGGGAGAATGTGAGGGGGTGTGAGAGTGTGTGAGGGGGTTTGGGTTAGTGTGATGGGCTGTGAGAGAGTGTGACAGGTTTAAGAGAGTATGAGGGGCTGTGAGAGAGTGTGTAGGGAGTTTGGGAGAGTGTGAGGGGGTGTGGGAGTGTGTGAGGGGGTGTGAGAGAGTGTGAGGGGGTGTGGGAGTGTGTTAGGGGGTTTGGGTGAGTGTGATGGGGTGTGAGAGAGTGTGAGGGGTTTGAGAGAGTATGAAGGGCTGTGATAGAGTGTGTAGGGAGTTTGGGAGAGTGTGAGGGGGTGTAGAAGTTTGTGAGGGGGTGTGAGAGAGTGTGAGGGGCTTTGGGTGAGTTTGAGGTGGTGGGGGTGAGTTTGAGCGTGTGTGGGAGAGTGTGAGGGGGTGTGAGAGAGTGTGAGGGGATGTGGGAGATTGTGAGGGGGTGTGGGTGAGTCGGAGCGAGTGTGGGAGAGTGTAAGGGAGTGTGAGAGAGTGTGAGGGGATGTTGGAGAGTGTGAGCGAGTGTGGGAGAGTGTGAGGTTTTGTGAGTGAGTGTGAGCGGGTGTGGTAGAGTGTGAGCGAGTGTGGGAGAGTGTGAGGGGGTGTGAGAGTGTGTGAGGGGATGTGAGAGAGTGTGAGTGGGTGTGAGAGTGTGTGCGGGGTTGTGGGAGATTGTTAGGGGGTGTGGGAGAGTGCGAGGGGGTGTGGGAGGGTGTGAATGGGTGTGAGAGATTGTGAGGCGGTATGGGAGAGTGTGAGGGGGTGTGAGAGAGAGTGAGGGGGTGTGGGAGAGTTTGAGCCAATGTGGGAGAGTGTGAGGGGGTGTGAGAGAGTGTGAGGTGATGTGAGAGAGTGTGAGGGGGTGTGAGAGTGTGTGAGGGTGTGTAAGAGAGTGTCAGCGAGTGTGGGAGAGTGTGAGGGGGTGTGGGAGCGTGTGAGAGGCTGTGACAGAGTGTGGGGGTAGTGAGAGAGTGTGAGGGGATGTGAGAGTGTATGAGGGGGTGTGAGAGATTGTAAGGGGGTTTGGGAGAATGTGAGGGGGGACAGAGATTGTGAGGGTGTGTGGGAGAGTGTGAGGGGGTGTGAGAGAGTGTGATGGGTGTGAGAGAGTGAGACGGTGTGTGGGAGAGTGTGAGTGAGTGTGAGAGAGTGTGGGGGTGTGGGAGAGTGTGAGCAGAGTGTGGGAGAGTGTGAGGGGGTGTTTGAGAGTGTGAGGGGGTGTGGGAGAGTGTGAGGAGGTTTGGGAGATTGTGAGGGGTTGTGAGATATTGGTAGGGAATGTGAGAGGGTGAGAGGGGGTGTGAGAGAGTGTGAGGAGGTGTGAGAGTGTGTGAGAGTGTGTGAGAGGGTGTGAGAGAGTGTGAGGGGGTGTGAGAGTGTGTGAGGGAGTGTGAGAGAGTGTGAGGGGGTTTGGTATAGTGTGAGGGAGTGTTGGAGAGTGTGAGGGGGTGTGAGAGTGTGTGAGGGGGTTTGGGTTAGTGTGATGGGGTGTGAGAGAGTGTGAGGGGTTTGAGAGAGTATGAGGGGCTGTGAAAGAGTGTGTAGGGAGTTTGGGAGAGTGTGAGGGGGTGTGGGAGTTTGTGAGGGGATGTGAGAGAGTGTGAGGGGATGTGGGAGATTGTGAGGGGGTGTGGGTGAGTCGGAGCGAGTGTGAGAGAGTGTGAGGGGATGTGGGAGAGTGTGAGTGAGTGTGGGAGAGTGTGAGGGTTTGTGAGTGAGTGTGAGCGGGTGTGGTAGAGTGTGAGCGAGTGTGGGAGAGTGTGAGGGGGTGTGAGAGTGTGTGAGGGGATGTGAGAGAGTGTGAGGGGGTGTGAGAGTGTGTGAGGGGGTGTGAGAGAGTGTGAGGGGGTTTGGTATAGTTTGAGGGAGTGTGGGAGAGTGTGAGGGGTTTTGGGAGAGTGTGACAGAGTGTGTGAGAGTGTGAGGGAGTGTGAGAGAATGTGAGGTAGTGTGAGGCGGTGTGAGGGGGTTTGGCTGAGTGTGATGGGGTGTGAGAGAGTGTGAGGTTTGAGAGAGTATGAGGGGCTGTGAGAGAGTGTGTAGGGAGTTTGGGAGAGTGTGAGGGAGTGTGGGAGTTTGTGAGGTGGTGTGAGAGAGTATGAGGGGCTTTGGGTGAGTTTGAACAAGTGTGGGAGAGTGTGAGGGGTTGTGAGAGAGTGTGAGGGGGTGTGAGAGAGTGTGAGGTGGTGGGGGTGAGTTTGAGCGTGTGTGGGAGAGTGTGAGGGTGTGTGAGAGATTCTGAGGTGGTGTGGGAGAGTGTGAGCGAGTGTGGGTGAGTCGGAGTGTATGTGGGAGAGTGTGAGGTGGTATGAGAGAGTGTGAGGTGGTGTTGGAGAGTGTGAGCGAGTGTGGGAGAGTGTGAGGGTTTGTGAGTGAGTGTGAGCAGGTGTGGTAGATTGTGAGCGAGTGTTCGTGAGTGTGAGTGGGTGTGAGAGTGTGTGAGGGGGTGTGTTAGAGTGTGAGGGGGTGTGGGTGAGTGTAAGAGGTGTCAGGGTGTGTGAGGGGGTGCGAGAGTTTGTGAGGGGATGTGGGAGTGTGTGAGGGTGTCTGAGAGAGTGTGAGGGGGTGTGGGAGAATGAGAGGTGGTGTGGGAGATTGTGAGGGGGTGTGGGATATTATGAGGGAGTATGGGAGAGATTGCGGGGGTGTGAGATTGTGAGGGGGTTTGGGATAGCATCAGGGAGTACGGGAGAGTGTGAGCGGGTGTGAGAGTGTGTGAGGGGTTGTGGGAGAGTGTGAGGGGGTGTGCGTGAGTGTGAGGGGGTTTGGGAGGTGGTCAGAACGTTTGGGAGATTGTGAGAGGGTTTGAGAGAGTTTGAGGGAATGTGAGAGAGTGTGAGGGGGTGTGCGAGATTGTGAGGGGGTGTAGGAGATAGTGAGGGGGTGTGGGAGAGTGTCAGGGGGTATGGGAGAGTGTCAGGGGATGTGAAAGAGTGAGAGGGTTTATGGAAGAGTGTGAGGGGGTGTGAGATATTGTGAATGTGTGTGGGGGATTGTGAGGGAGTGTCGGAGGTATGAGGAAGTGTGAGAGAGTATGAGGGGGTGTGAGAGAGTGTGAGGGCATGTGAGAGAGTGTGCAGGGGTGTGGGAGATTGTGAGTGTTTGTGGGAGTTTGTGAGGGGTTATGAGTGAATGTGAGGCGGTGTGAGATAGTGTGAGGTGTTGTGAGAGAGTGTGCAGGGGTGTGGGAGAGTGTGAAAGGGTGTGAGAGTGTGAGCGGGTTTGGGAGAGTAAGAGGGTGTTTGGGACAGTGTGCATGGGTATGAGAGAGTATGAAGGGGTGTGAAAGAGTATGAGGGGGTTTGGGAAAGTGTGAGGGGTTGTGAGAGAGTATGAGGGGGTGTGAGAGAGTGAGGGGTTGTGAGAGAGTGTGACGGTGTGTGAGAGAGTTTGAGGGGTTGTGAGAGAGTTTGAGGGAGTGTGAGCAATTGTGAGGGTTTTTGAGAGTGTGAGAGGGTGTTTCGGAGAGTGGAGGGGGTGTGAGAAATTTTGAGGTTGTATGGGAGAGCATGAGGGGGTGTGTGAGTGTGTGAGCGAGTGTGGGAGAGTGTGAGGGTTTGTGAGTGAGTGTGAGTGGGTGTGGTAGAGTGTGAGCGAGTGTGAGCGAGTGTGAGAGAGTGTGAGGGGGTGTGACAGTGTGTGAGGGGGTGTGAGAGAGTGTGAGGGGGTTTGGTATAGTGTGAGGGAGTGTGGGAGAGTGTGAGGGGGTTTGGGAGAGTTTGACGGAGTGTGTGAGAGTGTGGAGTGTGAGAGTATGTGAGGGGGTGTGAGACTGTGTGAGGAGGTTTGGCTGAGTGTGATGGGGTGTGAGATAGTGTGAGGGGTTTGAGAGAGTATGAGGGGCTGTGAGAGAGTGTGTAGGGAGTTTGGGAGAGTGTGAGGGGGTGTGGGAGTTTGTTAGGTGGTGTGAGAGAGTATGAGGGGCTGTGGGTGAGTTTGAGCAAGTGTGAGAGAGTGTGAGGGGTTGTGAGAGAGTGTGATGTGGTGGGTGTGAGTTTGAGCGTGTGTGGGAGTGTGTGAGGGTGTGTGAGAGATTGTGAGGGGATGTGGGAGATTGTGAGGGGGTGTGGGTGAGTCGGAGCGAGTGTGGGAGAGTGTGAGGAGGTGTGAGAGAGTGTGAGGGGGTGTGGCAGAGAGTGAGGGTGTGTGAGAGATTGTGAGGGGATGTGGGAGATTGTGAGGGGGTGTGGGTGAGTCGGAGTGAGTGTGGAAGAGTGTGAGGAGGTGTGAGAGAGTGTGAGGGGGTGTGGCAGAGTGTGAGGGTGTGTGAGAGATTGTGAGGGGATGTGGGAGATTGTGAGGGGGTGTGGGTGAGTCGGAGCGAGTGTGGTAGAGTGTGAGGAGGTGTGAGAGAGTGTGAGCGAGTGTGGGTGAGTGTGAGTGGGTTTGGTAGAGTGTGAGCGAATGTGGGTGAGTGTGAGTGGGTGTGAGAGTGTGTGAGGGGGTGTGTTAGAGTGTGAGGGTATGTGGGTGAGTGTGAGAGGTGTGAGGGTGTGTGAGGGGGTGCGAGAGTTTGTGAGGGGATGTGGGAGTGTGTGAGGGTGTGTGAGAGAGTGTGAGGGGGTGTGGGGGAGTGCGAGGGGGTGTGGGAGATAGTGAGGGGGTGTGGGATAGTATGAGGGATTATGGGAGAGAGTGAGCGGGTGTGAGAGTGTGTGAGGGGGTGTGGGAGAGTGTGAGGGGGTGTGCTTGAGTGTGAGGGGGTTTGGGAGGTGGTCAGAGGGTTTGGGAGATTGTGAGAGGGTTTGAGAGAGTTTGAGGGAGTGTGAGAGAGTGTGAGGGGGTGTGCGAGATTGTGAGTGGGTGTGGGAGACTGTCATGGGGTGTGGGAGAGTGTCAGGGGGTGTGAAAGAGTGAGAGGGTTTATGGAAGAGTGTGAGGGGGTGTGAGATATTGTGAATGGGTGTGGGAGATTGTGAGGGAGTGTGGGAGATATGAGGGTGTGTGAGAGAGTGTGAGGGCGTGTGAGAGAGTATGCAGGGGTGTGGGAGATTGTGAGTGGGTGTGGGAGTTTGTGAGGGGTTATGAGTGAATGTGAGGCGGTGTGAGATAGTGTGAGGTGTTGTGAGAGAGTGTGCAGGGGTGTGGGAGAGTGTGAAAGGGTGTGAGAGTGTGAACGGGTTTGGGAGAGTAAGAGGGTGTGTGGGACAGTGTGCGGGGGTATGAGAGAGTATGAAGTGTTGTGAAAGATTATGAGGGGGTTTGGGAAAGTGTGAGGGGGTGTGAGAGCGTATGAGGGGGTGTGAGAGAGTGTGAGGGGTTTTGAGAGAGTATGAGGGGGTGTGAGAGAGTGAGGGGTTGTGAGAGAGTGTGACGTTGTGTGAGAGAGTTTGAGGGGTTGTGTGAGAGTTTGAGGGAGTGTGAGAGAGTGTGAGGGTTTTTGAGAGAGTGAGAGGATGTTTCAGAGAGTGGAGGGGGTGTGAGAAAGTTTGAGGGTGTATGGGAGAGCGTGAGGGGGTGTGTGAGTGTGTGAGCGAGTGTGGGAGAGTGTGAGGGTTTGAGTTGAGCGGGTGTGGTAGAGTGTGAGCGAGTGTGGGAGTATGTGAGGGGGTGTGAGGGTGTGTGAGGGGGTGTGAGAGAGTGTGGTGGGTGTGGTAGAGTGTGAGCAAGTGTGAGCGAGTGTGGGCGAGTGTGAGGGGGTGTGAGAGTGTGTGAGGGGGTGTGAGAGAGTGTGAGGGGGTCTGGGAGAGTGTGAGGGGGTTTGGGAGAGTGTGAGGGGTTGTGAGATATTGTGAGGGAATGTGAGAGGGTGAGAGGGGTTGTGAGAGAGTGTGAGGGGGTGTGAGAGAGTGTGAGGTGGTGGGGGTGAGTTTGAGCGTGTGTGGGAGAGTGTGAGGGGGTGTGAGAGAGTGTGAGAGGATGTGGGAGATTGTGAGGGGTGTGGGAGAGTGTGAGGGTTTGTGAGTGAGTGTGAGCGGGTGTGGTAGAGTGTGACTGAGTGTGGGAGAGTGTGAGGGGTTGTGAGAGTGTGTGAGGGGATGTGAGAGAGTGTGAGGGGGTGTGAGAGTGGGTGAGGAGATTTGGCTGAGTGTGATGGGGTGTGAGAGAGTGTGAGGGGTTTGTGAGAGTATGAGGGGCTGTGAGAGAGTGTGTAGGGAGTTTGGGAGAGTGTGAGGGGGTGTGGGAGTTTGTGAGGTGGTGTGAGAGAGTATGAGGGGCTGTGGGTGAGTTTGAGCAAGTGTGGGAGAGTGTGAGGGGTTGTGAGAGAGTGTGAGGGGGTGTGAGAGTGTGTGAGGGGGTGTGGCAGAGTGTGAAGGTGTGTGAGAGATTGTGAGGGGATGTGGGAGATTGTGAGGGGGTGTGGGTGAGTCGGAGCGAGTGTGGGAGAGCGTGAGGAGGTGTGAGAGAGTGTGAGGGGGTGTGGGAGAGTGTGAGGGGATGTGAGAGAGTGTGAGGGGATGTGGGAGATTGTGAGGGGGTGTGGGTGAGTCGGAGCGAGTGTGAGAGAGTGTGAGGGGGTGTGGGAGAGTGTGAGCGAGTGTGGGTGAGTGTGAGTGGGTGTGGTAGAGTGTGAGCGAGTGTGGGTGTGTGTGAGTGGGTGTGAGAGTGTGTGAGGGGGTCTGAGAGAGTGTGAGGCAGTGTGGGTGAGTGTGAGAGGTGTGAGGGTGTGTGAGGGGGTGCGAGAGTTTGTGAGGGGATGTGGGAGTGTGTGAGGGTGTGTGAGAGAGTGTGAGGGGGTTTGGGGGAGTGAGAGGGGGTGTGGGAGATTGTGAGGGGGTGTGGGATAGTATGAGGGAGTATGGGAGAGAGTGAGCGAGTGTGAGAGATTGTGAGGGGGTTTGGGATAGCATCAGGGAGTATGGGAGAGTGTGAGCGGGTGTGAGAGTGTGTGAAGGGATGTGGGAGAGTGTGAGGGGGTGTGAGTGTGTGTGAGGGGGTTTGGGAGATGTTCAGAGGGCTTGGGAGATTGTGAGAGGGTGTGAGAGAGTTTGAGGGAGTGTGAGAGAGTGTGAGGGGGTGTGTGAGATTGTGAGGGGTTGTGGGAGATTGTGAGGGAGTGTGGGAGATATGAGGGAGTGTGAGAGAATGTGAGGGGGTGTGAGAGAGTGTGAGGGTGTGTGAGAGAGTGTGCAGGGGTGTGGGAGATTGTGAGTGGGTGAGGGAGTTTGTGAGGTGTTATGAGTGAATGTGAGGTGGTGTGAGATAGTGTGAGGTGTTGTGAGAGAGTGTGCAAGGGTGTGGGAGAGTGTGAAAGTGTGTGAGTTTGTGAGGGGTGTGAGAAAGTAGAAGGATGTGTGGGAGAGTGTGCGGGGATATGAGTGAGTATGAAGGGGTGTGAAAGAGTATGAGGGGGTTTGGGAAAGTGTGAGGGGGTGTGAGAGAGTATGAGGGGGTGTGAGAGAGTGTGAGGGGTTTTGAGAGAGTATGAGGGGGTGTGAGAGAGAGAGGGGTTGTGAGAGAGTGTGACGGCGTGCGAGAGAGTTTGAGGGGTTGTGAGAGAGTTTGAGGGAGTGTGAGAGAGTGTGAGGGTTTGTGAGAGTGTGAGAGGGTGTTTCGGTGAGTGGAGGGGGTGTGAGAAAGCGTGAGGGTGTATGGGAGAGCGTGAGGGGGTGTGTGAGTTTGTGAGGGAGTGTGAGAGAATGTGAGGGGTTGTGAGATTTTTAGGGAGTGTGAGAGAGTGAGGGTTTGTGAGAATGTGAGAGGGTATGTTGGAGAGTGGAGGGGGTGTGAGAAAGTTTGAGGGTGTATGGGAGAGCGTGAGGGGGTGTGTGAGTGTGTGAGCGAGTGTGGGAGAGTGTGAGCGAGTGTGGGAGAGTGTGAGGGGGTGTGAGAGTGTGTGAGGGGGTGTGAGAGTGTGTGAGGGGGTGTGGTAGAGTGTGAGCGTGTGTGGGAGAGTGTGAGGGGTTGTGAGAGTGTGTGAGCGGGTGTGAGAGAGTGTGAGGGGGTGTGGGAAAGTGTGAGGGGGTTTGGGAGAGTGTGAGGGGTTGTGAGATATTTTGAGGGAATGTGAGAGGGTGAGAGGGGTTGTGAGAGAGTGTGAGAGAGTGTGAGAGAGTGTGAGGGGATATGGGAGATTGTGAGGGGGTGTGGGTGAGTCCGAGTGAGTGTGGGAGAGTGTGAGGAGGTGTGAGAGAGTGTGAGGGGGTATGACAGAGTGTGAGCTAGTGTGGGAGAGTGTGAGGGTTTTTGAGTGAGTGTGAGCGGGTGTGGTAGAGTGTGAGCGAGTGTGGGAGAGTGTGAGCGGGTGTGGGAGATTGTGAGGGGGTGTGAGAGTGTGTGAGAGGGTTTGGCTGAGTGTGATGGTGTGTGAGAGAGTGTGAGGGGTTTGGGAGAGTGTGATGGGCCGTGAGAGAGTGTCTAGGGAGTTTGGGAGAGTGTGAGGGGGTGTGGGAGTTTGTGATGTGGTGTGTGAGAGTTTGAGGGGCTGTGGGTGAGTTTGAGCAAGTGTGGGAGAGTGTGAGGGGTTGTGAGAGAGTGTGAGGGGGTGTGGGAGGGTGTGAGATGGTGGGGGTGAGTTTGAGCATGTGTGGGAGAGTGTGAGAAGGTGTGAGAGAGTGTGAGGGGATGTGGGAGATTGTGAGGGGGTGTGGGTGAGTCGGATCGAGTGTGGGAGAGTGTGAGGAGGTGTGAGAGAGTGTGAGAGGGTGTGGGAGAGTGTGAGGGAATGTGGGAGAGTGTGATGGTTTGTGAGTGAGTGTGAGTGGGTGTGGTAGAGTGTGAGCGATGGTGGGAGAGTGTGAGGGGGTGTGAGAGAGTGTGAGGGGGTGTGAGAGTGTGTGAGGGGGTGTGAGAGAGTGTGCGGGGGTTTGGTATAGTGTGAGGGAGTGTGGGAGAGTGTGAGGGGGTTTGGGAGAGTGTGAGAGAGTGTGTGAGAGTGTGAGGGAGTGTGAGAGAAAGTGAGGGGGTGTGAGAGTGTGTGAGGGGGTTTGGCTGAGTGTGATGGGGTGTGAGAGAGTGTGAGGGGTTTGAGAGAGTATGAGGGGCTGTGAGAGAGTGTGTAGGGAGTTTGGGAGAGTGTGAGGCGGTGTGGGCATTTGTGAGGTGGTGTGAGAGAGTATGAGGGGCTGTGGGTGAGTTTGAACAAGTATGGGAGAGTGTGAGGGGTTGTGAGAGAGTGTGAGTGGGTGTGAGAGAGTGTGAGGTGGTGGGGGTGAGTTTGAGCGTGTGTGGGAGAGTGTGAGGGGCTGTGAGAGAGTGTGAGGGGGTGTGAGAAAGTGTGAGGGTGTGTGGGTGAGTGTGAGAGGTGTGAGGGTGTGTGAGGGGGTGCGAGAGTTTGTGAGGGGATGTGGGAGTGTGTGAGGGTGTGTGAGAGAGTGTGAGGGGGTGTGGGAGAGTGTGAGGGGGTGTGAGAGTGTGTGAGGGGGTGTGAGAGAGTGTGCAGGGGTTTGGTATAGTGTGAGGGAGTGTGGGAGAGTGTGAGGGGGTATGGAGAGTGTGAGAGAGTGTGTGAGAGTGTGAGGGAGTGTGAGAGAATGTGAGGGGGTGTGAGAGTGTGTGAGGGGGTTTGGCTGAGTGTGATGGGGTGTGAGAGAGTGTGAGGGGTTTGAGAGAGTATGAGGGGCTGTGAGAGAGTGTGTAGGGAGTTTGGGAGAGTGTGAGGGGGTGTGGGAGTTTTTGAGGTGGTGTGAGAGAGTATGAGGTGCTGTGGGTGAGTTTGAACAAGTGTGGGAGAGTGCGAGGTGTTGTGAGAGAGTGTGAGGGGGTGTGAGAGAGTGTGAGGTGGTGGGGGTGAGTTTGAGCATGTGTGGGAGAGTGTGAGGGGCTGTGAGAGAGTGTGAGGGGGTGTGAGAGAGTGTGAGGGTGTGTGGGTGAGTGTGAGAGGTGTGAGGGTGTGTGAGGGGGTGCGAGAGTTTGTGAGGCAATGTGGGAGTGTGTGAGGGTGTTTGAGAGAGTGTGAGGCTGTGTGGGAGAGTGAGAGGGGGTGTGAGAGATTGTGAGGGGGTGTGGGAGAGTATGAGGGAGTATGGGAGAGAGTGAGTGGGTGTGGGAGATTGTGAGGGGGTGTGGGAGAGTATGAGGGAGTGTGACAGTGTGTGAGGGGGTGTGGGAGAGTGTGAGGGGGTGTGGGAGATTGTGAGGGGGTGTGAGAGAGTTTGAGGGGGTGTGAGAGAGTGTGCAGGGGTGTGGGAGAGTGTGAGTGGGTGTGGGAGTTTGTGAGGGAGTGTGGGAGATATGAGGGGGTGTGAGAGAGTGTGAGGGGGTGTGAGAGAGTTTGAGGGGGTGTGAGATTGTGTGAGGGCGAGTGAGTGAGTGTGCGGGGTTGTGGGAGAGTGAGTGGGTGTGTGAGTTTGTGAGGGGTTATGAGTGAATTTGAGGTGGTGTGAGATAGTGTGAGGTGTTGTGAAAGAGTGTGCGGGGTGTGGGAGAGTGTGAGGCAGTGTGGGACAGTATGAGGGTGTGTGAGAGAGTGGGAGGGGGTGTGGGAGAGTATGAGGGAGTGTGAGAGTGTGTGAGGGGGTTTGAGAGAGTGTGAGGGTGTGTGTGAGAGGGTGAGGGAGTGTGAGAGAGTGTGAGGGGGTGTGAGAGTGTGTGAGGGAGTTTGGCTGAGTGTGAGGATGTGTGAGAGAGTGTGAGGGGGTGTGAGAGAGTATGAGGGGCTGTGAGAGAGTATGAGGGGCTGTGAGAGATTGTGAGGGGGTGTGGGAGTGTGTGAGGGTGTGCGGGAGTGTGTGAGGGGGTGTGGGTGTTTGTGAGGAGGTGTGAGAGTGTGTGAGGGGGTGTGAGAGTGTGTGAGGGTGTGTGGGAGATTGTGAGGGTGTGTGAGAGAGTGTGAGGGGTTGTGAGAGTGTGTGAGTGTGTGTGGGAGATTGTGAGGGTGTGTGAGAGAGTGTGAGGGGGTGTGGGAGAGTGTGAATGGGTGTGAGAGATTTTGAGGGGCTGTGGGTGAGTTTGAGTGAGTGTGGGAGAGTGTGAGGGGGTGTGAGAGATTGTGAGGGTGTGTGGGAGTGTGTGAGCGAGTGTGGGAGAGTGTAAGGGTTTGTGAGAGAGTGTGAGCGGGTGTGGTAGAGTGTGAGCGAGTGTGGGTGAGCGTGAGTGGGTGTGAGAGTGTTTGAGGGGGTGTGAGAGAGTGTGAGGGTGTGTAGGTGAGTGTGAGAGGTGTGAGGGTGTGTGAGGGGGTGCGAGAGTTTGTGAGGGGATGTGGGAGTGTGTGAGGGTGTGTGAGAGAGTGTGAGGGTGTGTGGGAGAGTGAGAGGGGGTGTGGGAGATTGTGAGGGGGTGTGGGAGAGTATGAGGGAGTATGGGAGAGAGTGAGTGGGTGTGGGAGATTGTGAGGGGGTGTGGGAGAGTATGAGGGAGTGTGAGAGTGTGTGAGGGGGTGTGGGAGAGTGTGAGGGGGTGTGGGATATTGTGAGGGTGTGTGAGAGAGTTTGAGGTGGTGTGAGAGAGTGTGCAGGGGTGTGGGAGAGTGTGAGGGGCTGTGGGAGATTGTGAGGGTGTGTGAGAGAGTGTGAGGGGGTGTGAAAGATTGTCAGGGGTTGTGGGTGAGTTTGAGCGAGTGTGGGAGAGTGTGCGGGTGTTTGAGAGAGTGTGGGGGGTGATGGAGAGTGAACGAGTGTGGGAGAGTGTGAAGGGGTTTGAGATAGTGTGAGGGGGTGTGGGAGAGTGTGAGGGTGTGTGAGAGATTGTGAGGGGATGTGGGAGATTGTGAGGGGGTGTGGGTGAGTCGGAGCGAGTTTGGGAGAGCGTGAGGAGGTGTGAGAGATTGTGAGGTGGTGTGGGACAGTGTCAACGAGTGTGGGAGAGTGTGAGGGTTTGTGAGTGAGTGTGAGCGGGTGTGGTAGAGTGTGAGCGAGTGTGGGTGAGCGTGAGTGGGTGTGAGAGTGTTTGAGGGGGTGTGAGAGAGTGTGAGGGTGTGTAGGTGAGTGTGAGAGGTGTGAGGGTGTGTGAGGGGGTGCGAGAGTTTGTGAGGGGATGTGGGAGTGTGTGAGGGTGTGTGAGAGAGTGTGAGGGTGTGTGGGGAGAGTGAGAGGGGGTGTGGGAGATTGTGAGGGGGTGTGGGAGAGTATGAGGGAGTATGGGAGAGAGTGAGTGGGTGTGGGAGATTGTGAGGGGGTGTGGGAGAGTATGTGGGAGTGTGAGAGTGTGTGAGGGGGTGTGGGAGAGTGTGAGGGGGTGTGGGATATTGTGAGGGGGTGTGAGAGAGTTTGAGGTGGTGTGAGAGAGTGTGCAGGGGTGTGGGAGAGTGTGAGTGGGTGTTGGAGTTTGTGAGGGAGTGTGGGAGATATGAGGGGGTGTGAGAGAGTGTGAGGGGGTGTGAGAGAGTTTGAGGGGGTGTGAGAGTGTGTGAGGGCGAGTGAGTGAGTGTGCGGGGTTGTGGGAGAGTGTGAGTGGGTGTGTGAGTTTGTGAAGGGTTATGAGTGAATGTGAGGTGGTGTGAGATAGTGTGAGGTGTTATGAGAGAGTGTGCGGGGGTGTGGGAGAGTTTGAGGCAGTGTGGGACAGTATGAGGGTGTGTGAGAGAGTGGGAGGGGGTTTGGGAGAGTGTGAGGGAGTGTGGGAGATTGTGAGGGGATTTGGGAGAGTGTGAGGGTGTGTGTGAGAGTGTGAGGGAGTGTGAGAGAGTATGAGGGGCTGTGAGAGAGTATGAGGGGCTGTGAGAGATTGTGAGGGTGTGTGGGAGTGTGCGTGGGGGTGCGGGAGTGTGTGAGGGTGTGTGAGTGTTTGTGAGGGGGTGTGAGTGTGTGTGAGGGAGTGTGAGAGTGTGTGAGGGTGTGTGGGAGATTGTGAGGGTGTGTGAGAGAATGTGAGGGGGTGTGAGAGTGTGTGAGTGTGTGTGGGAGATTGTGAGGGTGTGTGAGAGAGTGTGAGGGTGTGTGGGAGAGTGTGAATGGGTGTGAGAGATTTTGAGGGGCTGTGGGTGAGTTTGAGTGAGTGTGGGAGAGTGTGAGGGGCTGTGAGAGATTGTGAGGGTGTGTGGGAGAGTGTGAGCGAGTGTGGGAGAGTGTAAGGGTTTGTGAGAGAGTGTGAGGGGTTGTCTGAGAGTGTGAACGAGTGTGGGAGAATGTGAGGGGGTGTGAGAATGTTTGAGAGGGTGTGAGAGAGTGTGTGGGTGTGTGGGGAGAGTGTGAAGTGGTGTGGGATATTGTGCGAGTGTGTGGGAGAGTATGAGGGAATATTGGAGAGTTTGAGGGGGTGTGAGAGATTGTGAGGGGGTGTGGGTGTGTTTGAGCGAGTGTGGGAGAGTGTGCGTGTGTGTGAGAGTGTGTGGGGGTGTTGGAGAGTGTGAGTGAGTGTGGGAGAGTGTGAGGGTGTGTGAGAGAGTGTGAGGGGGTGTGAGAGTGTGTGAGGGGGTTTGAGAGTGTGTGAGGGCGAGTGAGTGAGTGTGCGGGGTTGTGGGAGAGTGTGAGTGGGTGTGTGAGTTTGTGAGGGGTTATGAGTGAATGTGAGGTGGTTTGAGAGAGTATACGGGGGTGTGGGAAAATGTGAGGCAGTGTGGGACAGTATGAGGGTGTGTGAGAGAGTGGGAGGGGGTGGGGAGAGTGTGAGGGAGTGTGGGAGAGTGTGAGGGGGTTTGAGAGAGTGTGAGGGTGTGTGTGAGAGGGTGAGGGAGTGTGAGAGAGTGTGAGGGGGTGTGAGTGTGTGAGGGAGTTTGGCTGAGTGTGAGGATGTGTGAGAGAGTGTGAGGGGCTGTGAGAGAGTATGAGGGGCTGTGAGAGAGTATGAGGGGCTGTGAGAGATTGTGAGGGGGTGTGGGAGTGTGTGAGGGTGTGCGGGAGTGTGTGAGGGGGTGTGGGTGTTTGCGAGGAGGTGTGAGAGTGTGTGAGGGGGTGTGAGAGTGTGTGAGGGTGTGTGGGAGATTGTGAGGGTGTGTGAGAGAGTGTGAGGGGGTGTGAGAGTGTGTGAGTGTGTGTGGGAGATTGTGAGGGTGTGTGAGAGAGTGTGAGGGGGTGTGGGAGAGTGTGAATGGGTGTGAGAGATTTTGAGGGGCTGTGGGTGAGTTTGAGTGAGTGTGGGAGAGTGTGAGGGGTGTGAGAGATTGTGAGGGTGTGTGGGAGTGTGTGAGCGAGTGTGGGAGAGTGTAAGGGTTTGTGAGAGAGTGTGAGGGGGTGTCTGAGTGTGTGAACGAGTGAGGGAGAATGTGAGGGGGTGTGAGAGTGTTTGAGAGGGTGTGAGAGAGTGTGTGGGTGTGTGGGAGAGTGTGAAGTGGTGTGGCATATTGTGCGAGTGTGTGGGAGAGTATGAGGGAATATTGGAGAGTTTGAGGGGGTGTAAGAGGTTGTGAGGGGGTGTGGGTGTGTTTGAGTGAGTGTGGGAGAGTGTGCGTGTGTGTGAGAGTTTGTGGGGTTGTTGGAGAGTGTGAGTGAGTGTGGGAGAGTGTGAGGGTGTGTGAGAGAGTGTGAGGGGTGTAAGAGTGTGTGAGGGGGTGTGAGAGTGTGTGAGGGGGTGTGAGAGTGTGTGAGGGAGATTGTGAGGGTGTGTGAGAGAGTGTGAGTGAGTGTGAGAGAGTGTGAGGGTGTGTGGGAGAGTGTGAGGGGGTGTGGGAGATTGTGAGGGTGTGTGAGAGAGTGTGAGGGGGTGTGAAAGATTGTCGGGGGTTGTGGGTGAGTTTGAGCGAGTGTGGGAGAGTGTGCGGGTGTTTGAGAGAGTGTGGGGGGTGATGGAGAGTGTGAACGAGTGTGGGAGAGTGTGAAGGGGTTTGAGATAGTGTGAGGGGGTGTGGGAGAGTGTGAGGGTGTGTGAGAGATTGTGAGGGGATGTGGGAGATTGTGAGGGGGTGTGGGTGAGTCGGAGTGAGTTTGGGAGAGCGTGAGGAGGTGTGAGAGATTGTGAGGGGGTGTGGGACAGTGTCAGCAAGTGTGGGAGAGTGTGAGGGTTTGTGAGTGAGTGTGAGCGGGTGTGGTAGAGTGTGAGCGAGTGTGGGTGAGCGTGAGTGGGTGTGAGAGCGTGTGAGGGGGTGTGAGAGAGTGTGAGGGTGTGTAGGTGAGTGTGAGAGGTGTGAGGGTGTGTGAGGGGGTGCGAGAGTTTGTGAAGGGATGTGGGAGTGTGTGAGGGTGTGTGAGAGAGTGTGAGGGTGTGTGGGAGAGTGAGAGGGGGTGTGGGAGATTGTGAGGGGGTGTGGGAGAGTATGAGGGAGTATGGGAGAGAGTGAGTGGGTGTGGGAGATTGTGAGGGGGTGTGGGAGAGTATGAGGGAGTGTGAGAGTGTGTGAGGGGGTGTGGGAGAGTGTGAGGGGGTGTGGGATATTGTGAGGGGGTGTGAGAGAGTTTGAGGTGGTGTGAGAGAGTGTGCAGGGGTGTGGGAGAGTGTGAGTGGGTGTTGGAGTTTGTGAGGGAGTGTGGGAGATATGAGGGGGTGTGAGAGAGTGTGAGGGGGTGTGAGAGAGTTTGAGGGGGTGTGAGAGTGTGTGAGGGCGAGTGAGTGAGTGTGCGGGGTTGTGGGAGAGTGTGAGTGGGTGTGTGAGTTTGTGAAGGGTTATGAGTGAATGTGAGGTGGGTTGAGATAGTGTGAGGTGTTGTGAGAGAGTGTGCGGGGGTGTGGGAGAGTGTGAGGCAGTGTGGGACAGTATGAGGGTGTGTGAGAGAGTGGGAGGGGGTTTGGGAGAGTGTGAGGGAGTGCGGGAGATTGTGAGGGGATTTGGGAGAGTGTGAGGGTGTGTGTGAGAGTGTGAGGGAGTGTGAGAGAGTATGAGGGGCTGTGAGAGAGTATGAGGGGCTGTGAGAGATTGTGAGGGTGTGTGGGATTGTGCGTGGGGGTGCGGGAGTGTGTGAGGGTGTGTGAGTGTTTGTGAGGGGGTGTGAGAGTGTGTGAGGGAGTGTGAGAGTGTGTGAGGGTGTGTGGGAGATTGTGAGGGTGTGTGAGAGAATGTGAGGGGGTGTGAGAGTGTGAGTGTGTATGGGAGATTGTGAGGGTGTGTGAGAGAGTGTGAGGGTGTGTGGGAGAGTGTGAATGGGTGTGAGAGATTTTGAGGGGCTGTGGGTGAGTTTGAGTGAGTGTGGGAGAGTGTGAGGGGCTGTGAGAGATTGTGAGGGTGTGTGGGAGAGTGTGAGCGAGTGTGGGAGAGTGTAAGGGTTTGTGAGAGAGTGTGAGGGGTTGTCTGAGAGTGTGAACGAGTGTGGGAGAATGTGAGGGGGTGTGAGAATGTTTGAGAGGGTGTGAGAGAGTGTGTGGGTGTGTGGGAGAGTGTGAAGTGGTGTGGGATATTGTGCGAGTGTGTGGGAGAGTATGAGGGAATATTGGAGAGTTTGAGGGGGTGTGAGAGATTGTGAGGGGGTGTGGGTGTGTTTGAGCGAGTGTGGGAGAGTGTGCGTGTGTGTGAGATTGTGTGGGGTGTTGGAGAGTGTGAGTGAGTGTGGGAGAGTGTGAGGGTGTGTGAGAGAGTGTGAGGGGGTGTGAGAGTGTGTGAGGGTGTGTGGGAGATTGTGAGGGTGTGTGAGAGAGTGTGAGTGAGTGTGGGAGAGTGTGAGGGTGTGTGAGAGAGTGTGAGGGGGTGTGAGAGTGTGTGAGGGGGGTGTGAGAGTGTGTGAGGGTGTGTGGGAGATTGTGAGGGTGTGTGAGAGAGTGTGAGGGAGTGTGAGAGTGTGTGAGGGGCTGTGGGAGATTGTGAGGGTGTGTGAGAGAGTGTGAGGGGGTGTGAGAGTGTGTGAGGCGGTGTGAGAGTGTGTGAGGGTGTGTGGGAGATTGTGAGGGTGTGTGAGAGAGTGTGAGGGAGTGTGAGAGTGTGTGAGGGGCTGTGGGAGATTGTGAGGGTGTGTGAGAGAGTGTGAAGGGGTGTGGGAGAGTGTGAGTGATTGTGGGAGAGTGTGAGGGGGTGTGAAAGATTGTCAGGGGTTGTGGGTGAGTTTGAGCGAGTGTGGGAGAGTGTGCGGGTGTTTGAGAGAGTGTGGGGGGTGATGGAGAGTGTGAGCGAGTGTGGGAGATTGTGAGGTGGTTTGAGAGAGTGTGAGGGGGTGTGGGAGAGTGTGAGCGAATGTGGGGGAGTGTGAGGGGGGTGTTAGAATGTGTGATGGGGTGTGAGCGAGTGTGAGTGGGTGTGGGAAAGTGTGAGGGTGGATGAGAGAGTTTGTGGGTGTGTGGGAGAGTGTGAGGCGTAGTGGAATATTGTGAGGGGGTGTGGGAGAGTATGAGGGATTATTGGAGAGTTTGAGGGTGTGTGAGAGGTTGTGAGGGGATGTGAGAG
The DNA here is from genome assembly GCF_017639515.1 of Carcharodon carcharias. Lineage (NCBI taxonomy): Eukaryota > Metazoa > Chordata > Chondrichthyes > Lamniformes > Lamnidae > Carcharodon > Carcharodon carcharias. Next base: position 23,020,871 of record NC_054490.1, read on the forward strand.
AGTGTGAGGGGGTGTGAGTGAGTGTGACGGTGTTTGGGAGATTGTCAGAGGGTTTGGGGAGAGTGTGAGGGGTTGTGAGAGAGTGTGAGGGAGTGTGAGAGAGTGTGTGGGGGTGTGCGAGATTGTGAGGGGATGTGGGATATTGTGAGGGGTTGTGGGAGAGTGTCAGGGGATGTGAAAGAGTGAGAGGGTGTGTGGGAGACTGTGAGGGGCTGTGAGAGATTGTGATTGGGTGCGGGAGAGTGTGAGGGAGTGTGGGAGATATGAGGGGGTGTGGGAGAGTTTGAGGGGGTGTGGGAGAGTGTGAGGGGGTGTGGGAGTTTGTGACGGGTTATGCGTGAGCGTGAGGGGGTCTGAGAGATTGTGAGGGGTTGTGAGAGAATGTGCGGAGGTGTGAGAGTGTGAGGGAGTGTGGGAAAGTGAGAGGGGGTATGAGGGAGTATGAGGGGGTGTGAGAGAGTATGAGGGGATGTGAGAGATTATGCAGGGGTGTGGGAGAGTGTGAGGGCGTGTGAGATAGTATGAGGGCATGTGGGAGATTGTGAGTGGGTGTGAGAGAGTATGAGAGGGTGTGAGAGTGTGTGAGGGGGTGTGAGAAATTGTTAGGGGGTGTGGGATAGTATGAGAGGGTGTGAGAGTGTGAGGGTGTATGGAGAGTGAGAGAGGGTATGACAGAGTATGAGGGGGGTGTGAGAGTGTATGAGGGGTATGGGAGTGTATGAGGGTGTTTGAGAGAGTGTGAAGGGGTGTGGGAGAGTGTGAGGGTGTGTGAGTGTGAGGGAGTGTAGGAGATTGAGAGGGGGTATGAGAGAGTATGAGGGGGTGTGAGAGATTATGAGGTGGTGTGAGAGAGTATGAGGGGGAGTGAGAGAGTGTGTGAGGCTGTGAGAGAGTGTGAGGGGGTGTGAGAGACTGTGTGGGGGTGTGAGAGAGTGTGAAGGGGTGTGGGAGAATTTGAGGAGTTGTGAGAATGTGTGAGGGGCTGTAAGAGAGTGAGGGGATGTGAGAGACTGTGTGGGGGTGTGAGAGAGTACGAGGTGTGTGAGAGTGTGTGAGGGGTGTGAGAGAGTGTGAGGGGGTGTGAGAGAGTATGAGGTGTGTGAGAGTGTGTGAGGGCGTGTGAGGGGGTGTGAGAGAGTCTGAGGGGGTGTGGGAGAGTATGATGCGGTGTGGGAGAGTGTGGAGGAGTTGTTAGAATATGTGAGGGGTGTGAGATTAAGTTTGGAGTGGGGGTGAGGGATTCTTGGATTTTGTGAGAGAAGCAGCAGGAGTGGACGGGGAGACAGATTGTGAGGGGGTGTGAGAGATTGGGGGGTGTGGGATAGTTTA